>NC_136708.1:312960-325460 GCF_947650265.1 Symphodus melops
GCAAACCTTGTGGAGGCGTCTGTCAGGTTCTACTGGCTGTAGAGTGAAGAGACGAGCGCGCTCTGGAGAAGCACCAGAGACGCGTAAGCAGAGAAAATGAAATGTCCAGTTGAAAATGTGATGTTGGTGAGAAGAAGGAAACAGGACGACATCATGTCAATGTGTAAATTCTTTAGAACAGACGCTGTGAATGTTCACAGTTTAATCAGGACGTTTCTTTAAACTATTATTGAAACAAGATACAAAATAAAATCATCCCATTGTCCCTCCCTATGTCTCCTCCTACCTGCAGCCTGCAGTGTGTCACACTGTGTCTCCTCCTACCTGCAGCCTGCAGTGTGTCTCACTGTGTCTCCTCCTACCTGCAGCCTGCAGTGTGTCTCACTGTGTCTCCTCCTACCTGCAGCCTGCAGTGTGTCACACTGTGTCTCCTCCTACCTGCAGCCTGCAGTGTGTCTCACTGTGTCTCCTCCTACCTGCAGCCTGCAGTGTGTCTCACTGTGTCTCCTCCTACCTGCAGCCTGCAGTGTGTCTCACTGTGTCTCCTACCTGCAGCCTGCAGTGTGTCTCACTGTGTCTCCTCCTACCTGCAGCCTGCAGTGTGTCTCACTGTGTCTCCTCCTACCTGCAGCCTGCAGTGTGTCTCACTGTGTCTCCTCCTACCTGCAGCCTGCAGTGTGTCTCACTGTGTCTCCTCCTACCTGCAGCCTGCAGTGTGTCTCACTGTGTCTCCTCCTACCTGCAGCCTGCAGTGTGTCTCACTGTGTCTCCTCCTACCTGCAGCCTGCAGTGTGTCTCACTGTGTCTCCTACTACCTGCAGCCTGCAGTGTGTCTCACTGTGTCTCCTCCTACCTGCAGCCTGCAGTGTGTCTCACTGTGTCTCCTCCTACCTGCAGCCTGCAGTGTGTCTCACTGTGTCTCCTCCTACCTGCAGCCTGCAGTGTGTCACACTGTGTCTCCTACCTGCAGCCTGCAGTGTGTCTCACTGTGTCTCCTCCTACCTGCAGCCTGCAGTGTGTCACACTGTGTCTCCTCCTACCTGCAGCCTGCAGTGTGTCTCACTGTGTCTCCTCCTACCTGCAGTGTGTCTCACTGTGTCTCCTCCTACCTGCAGCCTGCAGTGTGTCACACTGTGTCTCCTCCTACCTGCAGCCTGCAGTGTGTCTCACTGTGTCTCCTCCTACCTGCAGCCTGCAGTGTGTCTCACTGTGTCTCCTCCTACCTGCAGCCTGCAGTGTGTCACACTGTGTCTCCTCCTACCTGCAGCCTGCAGTGTGTCTCACTGTGTCTCCTCCTACCTGCAGCCTGCAGTGTGTCACACTGTGTCTCCTACCTGCAGCCTGCAGTGTGTCTCACTGTGTCTCCTCCTACCTGCAGCCTGCAGTGTGTCACACTGTGTCTCCTCCTACCTGCAGCCTGCAGTGTGTCTCACTGTGTCTCCTCCTACCTGCAGCCTGCAGTGTGTCTCACTGTGTCTCCTCCTACCTGCAGCCTGCAGTGTGTCTCACTGTGTCTCCTCCTACCTGCAGCCTGCAGTGTGTCTCACTGTGTCTCCTCCTACCTGCAGCCTGCAGTGTGTCACACTGTGTCTCCTCCTACCTGCAGCCTGCAGTGTGTCTCACTGTGTCTCCTCCTACCTGCAGCCTGCAGTGTGTCTCACTGTGTCTCCTCCTACCTGCAGCCTGCAGTGTGTCACACTGTGTCTCCTCCTACCTGCAGCCTGCAGTGTGTCTCACTGTGTCTCCTCCTACCTGCAGCCTGCAGTGTGTCTCACTGTGTCTCCTCCTACCTGCAGTGTGTCTCACTGTGTCTCCTCCTACCTGCAGCCTGCAGTGTGTCACACTGTGTCTCCTCCTACCTGCAGCCTGCAGTGTGTCTCACTGTGTCTCTTCCTACCTGCAGCCTGCAGTGTGTCTCACTGTGTCTCCTCCTACCTGCAGCCTGCAGTGTGTCTCACTGTGTCTCCTACCTGCAGCCTGCAGTGTGTCTCACTGTGTCTCCTCCTACCTGCAGCCTGCAGTGTGTCTCACTGTGTCTCCTCCTACCTGCAGCCTGCAGTGTGTCTCACTGTGTCTCCTCCTACCTGCAGCCTGCAGTGTGTCACACTGTGTCTCCTCCTACCTGCAGCCTGCAGTGTGTCTCACTGTGTCTCCTCCTACCTGCAGCCTGCAGTGTGTCACACTGTGTCTCCTCCTACCTGCAGTGTGTCTCACTGTGTCTCCTCCTACCTGCAGCCTGCAGTGTGTCTCACTGTGTCTCCTCCTACCTGCAGCCTGCAGTGTGTCACACTGTGTCTCCTCCTACCTGCAGCCTGCAGTGTGTCTCACTGTGTCTCCTCCTACCTGCAGCCTGCAGTGTGTCTCACTGTGTCTCCTACCTGCAGCCTGCAGTGTGTCTCACTGTGTCTCCTCCTACCTGCAGCCTGCAGTGTGTCTCACTGTGTCTCCTACCTGCAGCCTGCAGTGTGTCTCACTGTGTCTCCTCCTACCTGCAGCCTGCAGTGTGTCTCACTGTGTCTCCTACCTGCAGCCTGCAGTGTGTCTCACTGTGTCTCCTACCTGCAGCCTGCAGTGTGTCTCACTGTGTCTCCTCCTACCTGCAGCCTGCAGTGTGTCTCACTGTGTCTCCTGGATTAGTTCTTTAAAGCTGTTAAATTCAGACACAGCAGTCTTTACCTGCTAAATCACACTGTGTGTACTAACTTACCTTCTTTACATTTTCTCCTCCCAGTGTTTGACACTCTGAGGCAGAAACACCTCCTTTTACATATTCATTAATACAAACGTGCTAAAGGAACAGTACGTGTAGCTCATATAAAGACTCAGTCCTCTCTGCACGCTGTTAGCACATCAGATTGCACATTTTTTGCTGCTGGTATCAAGTTTGCACACGTTTTAAAACACGCACACGTTCAGTAAACCTAACTTAGTAAATCTGGCCCTGTGTGTAGATCCTGTAAACCAGCCCCCTCACACACCTTTAAAATACTACAGATGTAGAATAAGAAATGTTCTCCATGTTCTGTGTTCAGGTTCCAGTTCCTTCGACTCCCAGAAAGTCGGTCCTTCAATCTCTGTCACTTCTCCCATGAGCCCCGGCGTTCTGTCTGGACAGGTCTCTGTAAGTTTACCCAGAAGGCACTTCACCACCACAAAGCACTTCCAACAGCCGGCTCTGTTTTAACAGGTGTTTCCATGGTAACATGCTTGTTTCAGACTGTGAACAGGCGTACTCTGGTGCCCAGAATTCAGGTAACTGTAGATTTAAGGACGAGTGAGATATCTGTCTGTCGTTCTGCTTTTAGTTCTAGTTGTGTTTAGTGAGAGCCCTGCCCAGGTAACAAGTCAAGTATTATTAACATCAATTGAGCATAGTGTTAGTTGAGGCAGGCCATGGAGTCACACTATATTATCATGCCAGAGTTCGGTAACAGCTGATCTCAAGCAAGCCTCATCAGCTGATGGCCAGCTGATTTGATTCAAATCATCCGATTGGCCAAATAGTTCTTATGCTACCTAATTTAAACTGCTCCAGACGGCCTCCTCTGCCAGCTGCTCCCTCCTCCAGCCCACTTCCTCCTTTCTGCTACTCTGACTTAATTAATGTCATGCTGTTGTTATTGATGCTTGCTCTGTTTGCTCTGTTGGAGTTTACTGCTTGTGTCCCTGCCTGAAGCTTTCTTGTATACATAGGAAGACCAGAGATGTGTGCGGTTCCTGCCTAAAGGCCCTGACACACCGAACACACAGCAAAGAACTAGAGGCAACAAAGGCCGCTTATAGAATCACCTTTGTCTTGGCCAAGAAGTTGCAGTAGAACACAGCACAAAGACTACAGCCAACCACCATGTGCATTCTGCGCATTGATTAGAGGTCATAACTCTGCAGGCCAGCAGGTGGCGCTAGTCAGTTGTTATGATACAGTTTCTGGTGTTGGATCAATCTCAGCTGCTGTTCTGAATGTTTCAGCTCATGCTCTACATGGTTCTGGTAGTCCTTCAGTGCCTTCATCTGCTGTTTGAGGGTTCTATCAGTCTGTTCTCTGTGCATTTGTTGTATGTGGTGTAGGTTTGTTTCTATGTTCTATGGGGTTCTTCTGATGCACAGCTACTGTTCTCTGTTGCTGTTCCATTCCTAAAAGTTCTGCCACAAGGTTAGAAGGTTCTGCTGTATTGAAATGCCCCTGGTTTATGGTTCTCTGGGGCTCATCATACTGCTGTTCTGATTGGAACCTCCACCTCCTAGGTGAAGCTGTGGTATGATAAAGTCGGTCATCAACTGATCGTCACTGTTCTTGGAGCAAAGGAACTTCCTGTCCGCGAGGACAACAGACCAAGGAACCCCTATGTCAAGATCTACTTCCTGCCAGACAGAAGGTGAGTTAGGAACCACTCAGAGGTTTAGTTGGTTCTATATTTTGGGCTCTCTGCGTTCTCTGGTTCATTGTCTGTGTAACTGGAAAAGCAGTGAACCTATCCTGGTCTGGTTCTGTATTACCAGACTCTGACTATTTTTCTCACAGTGATAAGAGTAAAAGGAGAACAAAGACAGTGAAAAAGTCAATGGAACCTCGATGGAACCAGACCTTCATGTACTCTCCAGTCCATCAGCGGGAGTTCAGGGAAAGGATGTTAGAACTGACGGTCTGGGACCAGGCCAGAGTCCGTGAGGAAGAGAGCGAATTCATGGGAGAGGTGAGAACACCATACTGTGAACATCCACAAAATACACACAAGGAACACCCAGAGAACACATACATAATGTAAAGAGAGAACACACAAAGAACACACAGAGAACATACAGAGAACATGCAGAGAACACACAGAGAACAGAAAAAGAACATGCGAAGAATGCACAGAGAACATAAAGAGAAAACATACAGAGAACACACAGAGAGCACAGAGAGAACACACAGAGAACACACAGAGAACATACAGAGAACAATGAGCATGTTTACCTGCTTTATGTAAAGTGTCTCCATGACACCTGTTATGAATTGATGCTATACAAATAAAGATTGATTGATTGATTGATTGATTGATTGATAGAGAGAACATACAGAGAACATAGAACATACAGGTAACATAAAAAAAAGAAGACACAGAGAACATACAGAGAACATGAAGAGTACATAAAGAGGGGGTGCCGGTGGCGCAGTGGCACAGCACGCTTCCCCACGTATTGAGGCTCCGCCCCTGCATGTCTCTGTCCTCTGTTCCCTCTACAATACAGGCTGAAAAAATAAACTACATATAGAGAACATATAGAGAACACACAGAGAACATACAGAGTATACACAGGTAACACATAGAACACACACATCGCACACAGAAAGAACACAAAGAGAACATGAAGAGAACATACAGATAATATACAGAGAACATAAAGAGAGAACACAGAACCTACAGAAAACACAGAATATCAGAGAACATACAGAAAACACACAAGAGAACATACAGAGAACATAGAAATAACATACAGAGAACATATAGAGTATACACAGAGAACATACAGAGAACACACAGAGAACATACAGAGAACACAAAGAAGACATAACATACAGAGAACACAGATAATATACAGAGAACATACAGGAACACACAGAGAACACAAAGAGAACACACAGAGAACATACACAGAGAACACATTGAGAACACAAAGAGAACACAAAGAGAACACACAGAGAACATACACAGAGAACACACAGAGAACATACACAGAGAACATACACAGAGAACACAAAGAGAACACACAGAGAACACACAGAGAACATACACAGAGAACACAAAGAGAACACACAGAGAACACACAGAGAACATACACAGAGAACACACAGAACACATTGAGAACACAAAGAGAACACACAGAGACCACAAAAAGAACACACACAGAGAACACACAGAGAACACATTGAGAACACAAAGAGAAAACACAGAGAACACAGAACACACAGAGAACATACACAGAGAACACACAGAGAACATACACAGAGAACATACACAGAGAACACAAAGAGAACACAAAGAGAACACACAGAGAACATACACAGAGAACACATTGAGAACACAAAGAGAACACACAGAACATACACAGAGAACACAAAGAGAACACACAGAGAACATACACAGAGAACATACACAGAGAACACACAGAGAACATACACAGAGAACATACACAGAGAACACATTGAGAACACACAGAGAACACACAGAGAACACACAGAGAACATACACAGAGAACATACACAGAGAACAGACAGAGAACATACACAGAGAACATACACAGAGAACAGACAGAGAACATACACAGAGAACATACACAGAGAACATACAGAGAACACACAGAGAACACACACAGAGAACACACAGAGAACACATTGAGAACACAAAGAGAACACACAGAGAACACAAAGAGAACACACAGAGAACACATTGAGAACACAAAGAGAACACAGAGAACACACAGAGAACACACAGAGAACACACAGAGAACATACACAGAGAACACATTGAGAACACATTGAGAACACAAAGAGAACACACAGAGAACACACAGAGAACATACACAGAGAACACACAGAGAACATACACAGAGAACATACACAGAGAACATACACAGAGAACACAAAGAAGACATAACATACAGAGAACACAGATAATATACAGAGAACATACAGGAACACACAGAGAACACAAAGAGAACACACAGAGAACATACACAGAAAACACATTGAGAACACAAAGAGAACACACAGAGAACATACACAGAGAACATACACAGAGAACACACAGAGAACATACACAGAGAACATACACAGAGAACACAAAGAGAACACACAGAGAACACACAGAGAACATACACAGAGAACACATTGAGAACACAAAGAGAACACACAGAGAACACACAGAGAACATACACAGAGAACACACAGAGAACACATTGAGAACACAAAGAGAACACACAGAGACCACAAAGAGAACACACACAGAGAACACACAGAGAACACATTGAGAACACAAGGAGAAAACACAGAGAACACAGAACACACAGAGAACATACACAGAGAACACAAAGAGAACACAAAGAGAACACACAGAGAACATACACAGAGAACACATTGAGAACACAAAGAGAACACACAGAACATACACAGAGAACACATTGAGAACACAAAGAGAACACACAGAGAACATACACAGAGAACATACACAGAGAACACACAGAGAACATACACAGAGAACATACACAGAAAACACATTGAGAACACACAGAGAACACACAGAGAACATACACAGAGAACATACACAGAGAACAGACACAGAACATACACAGAGAACATACACAGAGAACACATTGAGAACACAAAGAGAACACAAAGAGAACACACAGAGAACATACACAGAGAACATACACAGAGAACAGACAGAGAACATACACAGAGAACATACACAGAGAACAGACAGAGAACATACACAGAGAACACATTGAGAACACAAAGAGAACACAAAGAGAACACACAGAGAACATACACAGAGAACATACACAGAGAACACACACAGAGAACATACACAGAGAACACAAAGAGAACACACAGAGAACACACAGAGAACATACACAGAGAACACAAAGAGAACACACAGAGAACACACAGAGAACATACACAGAGAACACACAGAGAACACATTGAGAACACAAAGAGAACATACACAGAGAACACATTGAGAACACAAAGAGAACACACAGAGACCACAAAGAGAACACACACAGAGAACACACAGAGAACACATTGAGAACACAAAGAGAAAACACAGAGAACACAGAACACACAGAGAACATACACAGAGAACACACAGAGAACATACACAGAGAACATACACAGAGAACACAGTGAGAACACACAGAGAACACAGTGAGAACACACAGAGAACACACAGAGAACATACACAGAGAACACACAGAGAACACACAGAGAACATACACAGAGAACACACAGAGAACACACAGAGAACATACACAGAGAACACACAGAGAACACAGTGAGAACACACAGAGAACACACAGAGAACACATAGAGAACATCTCTCTCTCTCTCTCTGTAGGTGCTGATAGAGTTGGAGCATGCTCTGATTGACGATCAGCCTCACTGGTACAAACTGCAGCTCCATGATGTTTCCTCCTTGCCACTGCCCAACGCCTCCCCCTACCTGCAGAGGAGAGGACTGCAGCCTGAGGACCCAACAAGCAGCAGGAGGCTGCAGAGTGAGACGCACACACATGCACACGCACAAGGGCGAATATCTCACTTCACTATCGGGGGGACAAGTCACTAAATGTTTTAAGAGTTATTCCTCGGAGGATCAAAGCTACTATCAAACGTACTGTTTCATGAAAAAGGCCGAACAAACTGGGATTGAATATATGAACGGGACATTGTGAATAATGAACACAACTGTCAGCTGGTCGTCTGTTTCAAACTTAGAGATGATTAGATACAGAAGAAATGACGGGGTGGGGGTTCAATATATAAAAACAACTATTGTGACATGTGATTGAAGCTTTTTGGAACATTTTGAGACTCATTTGTCCCGCACTTCTTTTCTTCTACTAAATATGGTTCGGATTGTAGTGAGGGAGAAGTTGTTTGATTTCATCTAATGATCTGGTTCATCATTTTTTTATCTGTTGTTATTTTCTCTTGCTTCTCTTCCACGATGCTTATCCAGACAAAGGTCAATGCTATAACTCAGGTAAGAAGCTGAGTGTGTGTGTGTGTGTGTGTGTGTGTGTGTGTGTGAGCGTGTTCACACTGGCAATCCGTACCATGCTGTACTTAAGCAAACTGCCCCCCCGCTGCACCAGGACTAACTGTGCCTGAGCACAACATAATGACGTCATATAGCACATGCTTTTTGTTATTGGAAAGCTCCGTTTACAAACAGACGGAAACACAAGCATCTTGTGCAGACAGCATGACGGCTGCAGACAGCATGACGCTGCAGACAGCATGACAGCTGCAGACAGCATGACGGCTGCAGACAGCATGACAGCTGCAGACAGCATGACAGCTGCAGACAGCATGACGGCTGCAGACAGCATGACAGCTGCAGACAGCATGACAGCTGCAGACAGCATGACAGCTGCAGACAGCATGACAGCTGCAGACAGCATGACAGCTGCAGACAGCATGACGGCTGCAGACAGCATGACAGCTGCAGACAGCATGACGGCTGCAGACAGCATGACAGCTGCAGACAGCATGACGGCTGCAGACAGCATGACAGCTGCAGAGAGCATGACAGCTGCAGACAGCATGACAGCTGCAGACAGCATGACAGCTGCAGACAGCATGACGGCTGCAGACAGCATGACAGCTGCAGACAGCATGACGGCTGCAGAGAGCATGACAGCTGCAGACAGCATGACAGCTGCAGACAGCATGACGGCTGCAGACAGCATGACGGCTGCAGAGAGCATGACAGCTGCACAGAGCATGACGGCTGCAGACAGCATGACGGCTGCAGACAGCATGACGGCTGCAGACAGCATGACAGCTGCACAGAGCATGACGGCTGCAGACAGCATGACGGCTGCAGACAGCATGACGGCTGCAGACAGCATGACAGCTGCAGACAGCATGACGGCTGCAGACAGCATGACGGCTGCAGACAGCATGACAGCTGCACAGAGCATGACGGCTGCAGACAGCATGACGGCTGCAGACAGCATGACGGCTGCAGACAGCATGACAGCTGCAGACAGCATGACGGCTGCAGACAGCATGACGGCTGCAGACAGCATGACAGCTGCACAGAGCATGACGGCTGCAGACAGCATGACGGCTGCAGACAGCATGACGGCTGCAGACAGCATGACGGCTGCAGACAGCATGACAGCTGCACAGAGCATGACGGCTGCAGACAGCATGACGGCTGCAGACAGCATGACGGCTGCAGACAGCATGACGGCTGCAGACAGCATGACAGCTGCAGACAGCATGACAGCTGCAGACAGCATGACGGCTGCAGACAGCATGACGGCTGCAGACAGCATGACAGCTGCACAGAGCATGACGGCTGCAGACAGCATGACGGCTGCAGACAGCATGACGGCTGCAGACAGCATGACGGCTGCAGACAGCATGACAGCTGCACAGAGCATGACGGCTGCAGACAGCATGACGGCTGCAGACAGCATGACGGCTGCAGACAGCATGACGGCTGCAGACAGCATGACAGCTGCAGACAGCATGACGGCTGCAGACAGCATGACGGCTGCAGACAGCATGACGGCTGCAGACAGCATGACAGCTGCAGACAGCATGACGGCTGCAGACAGCATGACAGCTGCAGACAGCATGACAGCTGCAGACAGCATGACGGCTGCAGACAGCATGACGGCTGCAGACAGCATGACAGCTGCACAGAGCATGACGGCTGCAGACAGCATGACGGCTGCAGACAGCATGACGGCTGCAGACAGCATGACGGCTGCAGACAGCATGACAGCTGCAGACAGCATGACAGCTGCAGACAGCATGACGGCTGCAGACAGCATGACGGCTGCAGACAGCATGACAGCTGCACAGAGCATGACGGCTGCAGACAGCATGACGGCTGCAGACAGCATGACGGCTGCAGACAGCATGACGGCTGCAGACAGCATGACAGCTGCACAGAGCATGACGGCTGCAGACAGCATGACGGCTGCAGACAGCATGACGGCTGCAGACAGCATGACGGCTGCAGACAGCATGACAGCTGCAGACAGCATGACGGCTGCAGACAGCATGACGGCTGCAGACAGCATGACGGCTGCAGACAGCATGACAGCTGCAGACAGCATGACGGCTGCAGACAGCATGACAGCTGCAGACAGCATGACAGCTGCAGACAGCATGACGGCTGCAGACAGCATGACAGCTGCAGACAGCATGACAGCTGCAGACAGCATGACAGCTGCAGACAGCATGACGGCTGCAGACAGCATGACGGCTGCACAGAGCATGACGGCTGCAGACAGCATGACGGCTGCAGACAGCATGACGGCTGCAGACAGCATGACGGCTGCAGAGAGCATGACGGCTGCAGAGAGCATGACGGCTGCAGACAGCATGACGGCTGCTTTGTGACTTATTTTGAGTCATGTCAGAAACATCCATAAAACTCAACATCACTTTGTTTCATTTTTATTTTATAGCCTTCATTAATCCCAGAGGGAACAGACATGCTTCTCGCACACATGCACAAACAAGACCTGTGGACGTCTGCACCCACTGGAAGTGCCCCCTGAGCTGGTGGGGGTTTGGTGCCTTGCTCAAGGGCGAGGGCGGATATTTCACTTCAATAATGGGAGGGGGCAACTCACAGGAATTTTTTAAAAGAGTAATGCCCCAAATGAAAGCTGTCCGTGTTGTGTCCCCGCGCCGAACCGAGCGCTCACTCTGACCAAACAAACTGGACTTTAGGGTTGAAGCGTGCATGGACACGGTACAGATTGCCAGTCTGACCGCACCCTTAAGGGTTCAAGGTGACACAAGGGCTCTTTGGGAGCTTAACGCTAGTTCAGGGCTTTTAAGAAGGTTCTTAATAAGTGCTCAAGGGATCCTTCAAAGACTTCTTGAGGTGCTTCTAGCACTTGAAGCGGTTTTTAATAACTCTACATGTGATGTTTTCAGGGAGTTCTCATGAGAACAGAAAGTTTGAGTTCTACCTTCAGTGTTTCTGTGTGAAGGCTCTGAGTCCCATTAATCCCTAACCCTGTAGAGGATTACATCGAGAGCTGCTTAAAGGATTAACTCTCTCCCTCTGTCTCCCCCTCTTATCCCTCTCTGAAGGGTCGAACAGGATCAGTGACAGTGAGTTTTCGGATTATGACTGTGAAGACGGCATTGGGGTGATATCAGGTAAACTCCATATCCCATCATGCACTGCACATCCTGATCAGACCAAGAGAAATGAACTGAATGGACAGAGTCTTGTGAAATGAGCTTTGTGTAGTGCTCATCACGTATCTGTCTGTTTAAGCCCCGCCCTCGTCCTCTGTGTTTGTAGACTACAGGCAGAATGGTCGAGACTTCCACAGCTCTACACTTTCAGTGCCAGAGCAGGTGATGATGTCCAATCACAGCCCTCGATCAGACATGGTCCGGATGAGGTCACGGTCTCCGAGCCAACCGCCTCCTCACAGGTAACTAGGAGTTTGACCCCCTGACCCCCTAAACTGCATAAGCTCATACACTCTGACCTCTGACCTCTGACATGTTACCAGCGGTAACCCTTTGTACCCACTGTACCGTGAGGACGCCGTGCGGCTACTGCGTGGCTCCAGACTAAGCCGAGCCTACTCTGACGCTGGTCAGTCCAGCAGTTTGGACAGGTAATTTTGGTCATCTAAAACCATCCACCTGACCTGGGTCACCTCCACACCGGCCAAAGTGCCTCAAAGTAACCACGCTCGAGGATGTGTGTTGTTACATCAGGACAGAATTAAACAATAGACTG
>NC_136708.1:330460-355460 GCF_947650265.1 Symphodus melops
TTCTCTCAAACATTGTTCATAAATCTGTCTAAAGGTGTGATAGTGAGCACTTTTGCTTTGCTGAGACAATCCATCCCACCTCACAGGTGTGCCACATCAAGATGCTCATCAGACACCATGATTAGTGCACAGGTGTACCTTATACTGCCCACAATAAAAGGCCACTCTGAAATGTGCAGTTTTGTCTCACAGCAAAATGCCACAGATGGCGCAAGCATTGAGGGAGCGTGCAATTGGCATGCTGACAGCAGGAATGTCAACCAGATCTGTTGCTCGGGCATTGAATGTTCATTTCTCCACCATAAGCCGTCTCCAAAGGCGTTTCAGAGAATATGGCAGTACATCCAACCGGCCTCACAACCGCAGACCACGTGTAACCACACCAGCCCAGGACCTCCACATCCAGCAGGTTCACCTCCAAGATCGTCTGAGACCAGCTACTCAGACAGCTGCTGAAACAATTGGTTTGC
This sequence comes from Symphodus melops, assembly GCF_947650265.1. NCBI lineage: Eukaryota > Metazoa > Chordata > Actinopteri > Labriformes > Labridae > Symphodus > Symphodus melops. Next base: position 330,931 of record NC_136708.1, read on the forward strand.
ATAACCAAAGAATTTCTGCACAAACTGTCAGAAACCGTCTCAGGGAAGCTCAACTGCATGCTCGTCGTCCTCATCGGGGTCTTAACCTGACTCCAGATCGTCGCCGTAACAGACTTGAGTGGGCAAATGCTCACATTCGATGGCGTCTGGCACGTTGGAGAGGTGTTCTCTTCACGGATGAATCTCGGTTTACATTGTTCAGGGCAGATGGCAGACAGCGTGTGTGGCGTCGTGTGGGTGAGCGCTTTGCTGATGTCAATGTTGTGGATCGAGTGGCCCATGGTGGTGGTGGGGTTATGGTATGGGCAGGCATCTGTTATGGACGAAGAACACAGGTGCATTTTATTGATGGCATTTTGAATGCACAGAGATACCGTGATGAGATCCTGAGGCCCATTGTTGTGCCATACATCCATGAACATCACCTCATGTTTCAGCAAGATAATGCACGGCCCCATGTTGCAAGGATCTGTACACAATTCTTGGAAGCTGAAAATGTCCCAGTTCTTGCATGGCCAGCATACTCACCGGACATGTCACCCATTGAGCATGTTTGGGATGTGCTTGACCGGCGTATACGACAGCGCGTACCAGTTCCCACTAATATCCAGCAACTTCGCACAGCCATTGAAGAGGAGTGGACCAACATTCCACAGGCCACAATTGACAATCTGATAAACTCTATGCGAAGAAGATGTGTTGCACTGCATGAGGCAAATGGTGGTCACACCAGATACTGACTGGTTCTGAGTCCCCAGACCCTCAATAAAGCAAAAACTGCACATTTCAGGGTGGCCTTTTATTGTGGACAGTCTAAGGTACACCTATGCACTAATCATGGTGTCTGATGAGCATCTTGATGTGGCACACCTGTGAGGTGGGATGGATTGTCTCAGCAAAGCAAAAGTGCTCACTATCACACATTTAGACAGATTTATGAACAATGTTTGAGAGAAATGGTAATATTGTGTATCTGGAATGAATTTTAGATCTTTGAGTCCATCTCATGACAAATGGGAGCAAAAACAAAAGTGTTGCGTTTATATTTTTGTTGAGTGTATGTACAGGTGAGTTTAAGTATGCACATGTGTCTATAAGTATGGACAGGTGTCTATAATTATGGACAGGTGGGGGATACAGAGCTGGACTCTCTGGTGAGGAGGCTCTGTGGTGGGTACAGAGCTGGACTCACTGGTGAGGAGGGCCGGCTCTGTGGTGGGTACAGAGCTGGACTCACTGGTGAGGAGGGCCGGCTCTGTGGTGGGTACAGAGCTGGACTCACTGGTGAGGAGGGCCGGCTCTGTGGTGGGTACAGAGCTGGACTCACTGGTGAGGAGGGCCGGCTCTGTGGGGGGTACAGAGCTGGACTCACTGGTGAGGAGGGCTGGCTCTGTGGTGGGTACAGAGCTGGACTCACTGGTGAGGAGGGCTGGCTCTGTGGTGGGTACAGAGCTGGACTCACTGGTGAGGAGGGCTGGCTCTGTGGTGGGTACAGAGCTGGACTCACTGGTGAGGAGGGCCGGCTCTGTGGGGGGTACAGAGCTGGACTCACTGGTGAGGAGGGCCGGCTCTGTGGTGGGTACAGAGCTGGACTCACTGGTGAGGAGGGCCGGCTCTGTGGTGGGTACAGAGCTGGACTCACTGGTGAGGAGGGCCGGCTCTGTGGGGGGTACAGAGCTGGACTCACTGGTGAGGAGGGCTGGCTCTGTGGTGGGTACAGAGATGGACTCACTGGTGAGGAGGGCTGGCTCTGTGGTGGGTACAGAGCTGGACTCACTGGTGAGGAGGGCTGGCTCTGTGGTGGGTACAGAGCTGGACTCACTGGTGAGGAGGGCCGGCTCTGTGGGGGGTACAGAGCTGGACTCACTGGTGAGGAGGGCTGGCTCTGTGGTGGGTACAGAGCTGGACTTACTGGTGAGGAGGGCTGGCTCTGTGGTGGGTACAGAGCTGGACTCACTGGTGAGGAGGCACTGTTGACCTCAGAGTCAGCCCCCAGTTGGACACTTTAATGCATATTGATAGTCACCTTACTGAGCACAGGTCACTTTAATGATAATCACCCTAATCATGTCTGGTTTCATCCTACTGATGTGTTATGCTACATCTGTAATGGTTGACATGATCACCCTAACTAGGTCAAGTTTCACTCTATTGTCTTCAACACTTAATGCTAATCTGCTCCTCAATAGTTGGGTACTTTAATGATAATCACCCTAATCACTCCTGGTTTCACCTTATTGTTTTGGACACTTAATGCTAATCACTGCTCCTTTATGTTGCTGAGCACTTAAATGGCCCAGTCTGCATCCCTGCATTGACTGTTTAATGACTGTACTCACACCTCTGGCACTACCTCAAACACCTCTGTACATGCACATGGAACTAGTTTCTAGAAGGTCAGCACTTCTCTATAGCACTATCTATCTATCTATCTATCTATCGATCTATCGATCTATCTATCTATCTATCTATCTATCTATCGATCTATCGATCTATCTATCTATCTATCTATCTATCTATCTATCTATCTATCTATCTATCTATCTATCTATCTATCTAACCGCGTGTCAGCCGCCTCAATCCTGCTCTCAGCCTCTTCCAGCCGAGCACTAGTTTTGTTAATTTCTTCCCGAATCGCTTTCAGCTGCTGACTGTTGTCCTCTCTAAACTCTCTCAGTTCTTACAATATGAGGTCTCCGCTCTCTCTTTGACCTGTTTTGAGCTGTGAATGTGCGACCACGAGGGTTCAGACCGCTGAACGACCACGAGGGTTCAGACCGCTGAACGACTACGAGGGTTCAGACTACTGAACGACCACGAGGGTTCAGACCGCTGAACGACCACGAGGGTTCAGACTACTGAACGACCACGAGGGTTCAGACCGCTGAACGACTACGAGAGTTCAGACTACTGAACGACCACGAGGGTTCAGACCGCTGAACGACTACGAGGGTTCAGACCGCTGAACGACTACGAGAGTTCAGACCGCTGAACGACTACGAGAGTTCAGACCGCTGAACGACTATGAGAGTTCAGACCGCTGAACGACTACGAGAGTTCAGACCGCTGAACGACTACGAGAGTTCAGACCGCTGAACGACCACGAGGGTTCAGTCTACTGAACGACCACGAGGGTTCAGTCTACTGAACGACCACGAGGGTTCAGTCTACTGAACGACCACGAGGGTTCAGTCTACTGAACGACCACAAGGGTTCAGTCTACTGAACGACCACAAGGGTTCGGTCTACCAAACGACCATGAGGGTTCAGACTACTGAACGACCACGAGGGTTCAGACCGCTGAACGACCACGAGGGTTCAGACCGCTGAACGACCACAAGGGTTCAGACTACTGAACGACCACGAGGGGAAGGGCTCTCATTTAAATGTCCATATTCTTCTTTTGTGATTGATTTCCTTTGTGTGCCTTGAACTTCCTGTCCACCTGCTTTGCAGCTCTCCAGATATGACAGGCTGACAGTTGTTGATGTGTCCTTTTCCGGTTGTCATGGAGATGTCATATCACTAACTAACCCCTACTCTAGGTGCAAAGTTCAGTTGTCACACTGAAAGTGGGTAATGGTTGTCATGGTGATGTGCAGGTTTAGTCGTGGCATGGACCGGCGGGATTACTATTGTCGCTCTCGCTCAGCTGACCAGAGAGCAATGGCCGACCGACCCATCTACACCCGTTCCCACTCCACTGACCGAGCTGACTCCGCTCATTTGAGATCCAGACACTCTGCCCCCCCCTCACCTGCTCTAACCAGGTGACCTGCAGCCGACCAATGAGAGATAACGGCTCTGTATGACTCTGTGAGATGGAAATGGTTCCATCGAAAGAAGCATGTTTTCTCTGTGAACATTGACTGATCTCCTAATGACATCACACTGCAACCTACATCCGCCTGCCTGCCTGCCTGCCTGCCTGCCTGCCTGCCTGCCTGCCTGCCTGCCTGCCTGCCTGCCTGCCTGCCTGTCTGTCTGTCTGTCTGTCTGTCTGTCTGCCTGCCTGCCTGCCTGCCTGCCTGCCTGCCTGCCTGTCTGTCTGTCTGTCTGTCTTCTTCACTCAAGTTAAATTGATTACTCAGCATGCTGGTGATGGTTTGTTTATTGTTTAGCTGATGTTGATATTTGTTTGATGTTGTTCAGCTGGTGACAAAACTGCAAACATGAAGGATGATTCCTTTTTTAGCTAAGACAGAAAACTGAGTTTGGCATTGATGCGGCGCCATCATGAGATTATTTGAGCTGCATACATGTGAGCAGAGGCGGAGCCTGCAGGATGGAGCTAGTGACAGAGCAGGGATGGACACGGAGGACAGGAAGCAGAACTGAAAGACAGCTTCTCATTGGTTTAAAACAGTGACTGCAGTCGATCTGTTTATATGTCTGATTGGCTCTGCTGTGATGCTAACAGTAAATAGCAATGCATTAGCTTCAGGTTTCACCCTCAGAGACGTTAGCTCCCCCTGTTACCATAGCGACAGTGTCCTGTGACCACAGATAGCATTTAGAGACACTAGCTTTTTACACTGTAGCGTAGCCTACCTTAGCTAACAGTAGAGACATGTTTATGCTCTGAGCTTTGATCCTATTATCATCCAACAGGGTAAACCCGCGATGTGGATCAACTCAAACAAGTCCATCGGGATCACCGATATGCAGAAACAGAGGACGCCAGTTGCCTATTGTCCCACCACAAGGACCTCCGGACAGAAGTACGTCTCTTTGCCTGTGACAGGTCACCCTTCAACAGCCAATCATCTGTTGGCACTGATCTAATGCGTGCAGAGCAGGAGAGTAACATCCATCAAGTTCATGACCGCCTCACCAGGTTACTAATAAAAACTCATGACGCAGAGATACATGTGGAAGTTATCTCTGTCCTCTCTGCATTCTGTCAGGAGATCCTCAGAGAGGTCTCATATCTGTGTGTGAAGAAGAAACAGCTGTGAGGGTGAATATAGAATATAGACATGTGTCATCAGCATAAACACTGACTCTAACTTACTGAAGGGATTTCTGCTACTGAGCGATACACTGACTCCTTCAGGTGAAACTAATAACAAACTCACAGCTTCCATTTCCCAGCATACTTTGGGGCAAACCATACGTTATGTTAAGTCTTCTTTCACACTGCTACCTGTTCTCAGGAAAACCAGAGAAAGAAAAAAATGGTACAAGTTGAAGAATATTCTGTCTTTAATTTACAGTGAAGCAGAGCTGAGGTTCTAACAGTGTTTAGCTGTGAGACCGTTAGCATTCAGCAGCTCTGTTAAGAAGAGCAACGAGATATTAGACAAATTGTAACACCCAAATTTCTCCCATTGGGTGATCAATAAAGATTATCCTTATCCTTAAATTCGACACATACACTCGGTAAGATTTGAGATTGTGTAGTGAGTGGTGTTAACAAACAGAGGTTACTGTTGTTGGAGTCTCTGAGGACAGAAGAGTCCAGCTCTGTCCTCGCTGATGTAAACACCCTCCTGAATGACTGAAGCCAACACACACGCCAAGAAGAATCAGTAGCATTAGTTTATATGGTGAGCTCAGGATGTTAGCCTTAGTGAAGATGAACATATAAAACTGTCACTTCATCTCCGCACACTTTGTCTGTTTTCATCTCTCTGATCAGTTTTGGCCACACCCATCACAGGAGCATCAACCACAGCTCCTCCCAGTCCACATCATCAGGTCCCTCCAACTGGCCTCAAACAAGCCCCCCTCTCTAATCAGCCCCCTCTCATACGAATCCAAGCCCCGCCCCCTACTACTGGCCCAGCTCATCCACCACCTGCTCCTGTCCAAGTGCAAGCCTCACCCCCCGCTCAAGCCCCAGACCAAGCCCCTCCCCCAGCTCCTACAGCTGCCAATACCCCTTCACCTGCTCAATCCCCTGGCCAAGCCCCGCCCCCAGTCCCCAATCAAGTTGAAGCCCCAACCCAACCCCCCACTGCACCACCTGCACAAGCCCCTCCTCCAGCTCCTGTACATGTCCAAGCCCCTCCCCCAGCTCCTGTACATGTCCAAGCCCCTCCTCCAGCTGTTGAAGTTCAATTACAGCCACCTATTGAATCGCCCCCTGCACCAACCCCAACACCTTCACCTGCACCGTCCCCTGTCCCCACTCCACAGACTCCAGGTGTGTACAGCTATATTTATTCAGACATTCCAGTTCAATAGGACAAGAAGAACCAGTAGTACCAGTAGAACCAGTAGGACCAGTAGAACCACAAGGACCAATAGAATCAGTAAAATCAGTAGAACCAGTAGGACCAGTAGAACCAGCAGAACCACAAGGACCAGTAGGACCAATAGAACCAGTAGAACCAGTAGAACCACAAGGACCAGTAGAACCAGTAGAACCACAAGGACCAGTAGAATCAGTAGAACTAGTAGGACCAGTAGAACCAGCAGAACCACAAGGACCAGTAGAACCAGTAGGACCAGCAGAACTAGCAGAACCCATCACCTGTAGGATGTTTTTGTGCAGTTTATTAATCTCATAGAAAAAGACACGCGTGCGCTGGTGGCGCAGCGGTAGCGCGGGCAGCCCATGTATTGAGGCTCAGTCCTCGTGCGGGCAGCCCATGTATTGAGGCTCAGTCCTCGCGCGGGCGGCCCATGTACTGAGGCTCAGTCCTCGCGCGGGCGGCCCATGTATTGAGGCTCAGTCCTCGCGCGGGCGGCCCATGTATTGAGGCTCAGTCCTCGCGCGGGCAGCCCATGTATTGAGGCTCAGTCCTCGCGCGGGCGGCCCATGTACTGAGGCTCAGTCCTCGCGCGGGCGGCCCATGTATTGAGGCTCAGTCCTCGCGCGGGCGGCCCATGTATTGAGGCTCAGTCCTCGCGCGGGCAGCCCATGTATTGAGGCTCAGTCCTCGCGCGGGCGGCCCATGTACTGAGGCTCAGTCCTCGCGCGGGCGGCCCATGTATTGAGGCTCAGTCCTCGCGCGGGCGGCCCATGTACTGAGGCTCAGTCCTCGCGCGGGCAGCCCATGTATTGAGGCTCAGTCCTCGCGCGGGCGGCCCATGTACTGAGGCTCAGTCCTCGCGCGGGCGGCCCATGTATTGAGGCTCAGTCCTCGCGCGGGCGGCCTGGGTTTGTGTCCGGCCTGTGGCTCATTTCCCGCATGTCTCTCCCTGATGTCCGCCTCTATCCACCTTCCTCTCTATAATACAGGCCAAAAATAAATCTTTAAAAAAGAAAAAGGCACCTGATCAGGTAGAAACAGACGTGCACCTGCTTTGACATTCTCACTTCCTGCTCACCTGTGTTCACCTGTCAGCAGAGAATCTGTTTTCCTCTCACACTGTGATCAAGTGACTGGTTCAAGGTTTGATCATGGTCACCTGTTGATGATGATGATGGTCACCTGTTGATGGTGATGATGGTCACCTGTTGATGATGATGATGGTCACATGGTGATGTTGATGATGATGATGATGATGATGATGGTCACCTGTTGATGATGATGATGGTCACCTGTTGATGGTGATGATGGTCACCTGTTGATGATGATGATGGTCACCTGTTGATGATGATGATGGTCACATGTTGATGATGATGATGGTCACCTGTTGATGATGATGATGGTCACATGTTGATGATGATGATGGTCACCTGTTGATGATGATGATGGTCACCTGTTGATGATGATGATGATGATGATGATGGTCACCTGTTGATGATGATGATGGTCACCTGTTGATGGTGATGATGGTCACCTGTTGATGATGATGATGGTCACCTGTTGATGATGATGATGGTCACCTGTTGATGATGATGATGGTCACATGTTGATGATGATGATGGTCACCTGTTGATGATGATGATGATGATGGTCACCTGTTGATGATGATGATGATGGTCACATGGTGATGATGATGATGGTCACCTGTTGATGATGATGATGGTCACCTGTTGATGATGATGATGATGATGGTCACCTGTTGATGATGATGATGGTCACATGGTGATGATGATGATGGTCACATGTTGATGATGATGATGGTCACATGGTGATGATGATGATGGTCACATGGTGATGATGATGATGGTCACATGGTGATGATGATGATGGTCACATGTTGATGATGATGATGGTCACCTGTTGATGATGATGATGGTCACATGTTGATGATGATGATGATGGTCACATGTTGATGATGATGATGGTCACCTGTTGATGATGATGATGGTCACATGTTGATGATGATGATGGTCACATGTTGATGATGATGATGATGGTCACATGTTGATGATGATGATGATGGTCACATGTTGATGATGATGATGATGGTCACCTGTTGATGATGATGATGGTCACATGTTGATGATGATGATGGTCACATGTTGATGATGATGATGGTCACATGGTGATGATGATGATGGTCACCTGTTGATGATGATGATGGTCACATGTTGATGATGATGATGATGGTCACATGTTGATGATGATGATGGTCACATGGTGATGATGATGATGGTCACATGTTGATGATGATGATGGTCACATGTTGATGATGATGATGGTCACATGGTGATGATGATGATGGTCACATGTTGATGATGATGATGGTCACATGTTGATGATGATGATGGTCACATGGTGATGATGATGATGGTCACATGTTGATGATGATGATGGTCACATGTTGATGATGATGATGGTCACATGTTGATGATGATGATGGTCACATGGTGATGATGATGATGATCACCTGTTGATGATGATGATCAAATATGGGATCAAAGAGAATCTGTGACACAATGACCACGAGTCATCTTTTCTTTTTGACCTTTGACCCCTGAGCGTCGCCGTCTAACTCTGAGACACATTAGCTTTCAGAGTGAGATTGTGTAGCAGCTGGCTGAAGCTCCATCGTTAGCTTTATGTTGGTATCCCATTCTGTGGTGTCACACAGTGTACGGAGCTGTGAAATCCCAACATGTGGAGATGCCACACACACACAGCACTGATGTCCCTTGCTGGCTCCGCCCTCTTACAGTGATCCCATATCATCCCATCATCCCTGTGGCACAGCGGTGGGACTGCTTACCCCTCCCATGCTCACAGAGCAGGAGAAACGTCACAGGGACGTTACTATGACACTTATATATGGACTATATGGACAGTTGCTGATGTCTTCTCCACTGTCATTGGTCCCTTTGTATACTGACCCTATACATGGAGATGTATCATAAACATTGTTTTTACATTTGGTCACTCATTCACTCCCTCTTCCTCTCTATGTCTCTCACATTACACCTCACCTGTTGGCTGCAGAGCCTGACAGACGCTCAGCCACACCTGGAGGGACCAGGAAAGGTGAGTGAGGGTCTCAGATGGATTAGATGATGCGCTCTGGTGACAATGGTCAGGTGTTAGTGTCCAGGTGTGTGTAGTGTTGACGGTGTGTGATCCTGCTGGTTTGGTTTGGTTTGAGAAGGATCACCTGAGAAGGTGTCTATAGTCTGACCGATCATCTGTCTCTCTGCTGTGATGCAGAGGTCACATGGGAGGACCAGCAGAAGAAAACAGCCAATGGTACAGTATCTCCTATTTGCCACACCAGCCTTCAGACTGGTAGTCCCACCCCTTCTAGTATTGATGTCAGTGACCTGAACTTTATCAAATACACAGATTTAAAACAAGTGTAGCAGTTAGCCATCCATCTGTCTGTACATCCATCCATCCATCCATCTGTCTGTCTGTCTGTCTGTACATCCATCCATCTGTCTGTCTGTCTGTACATCCATCCATCCATCCATCTGTCTGTACATCCATCCATCCATCCATCCATCTGTCTGTACATCCATCCATCCATCCATCTGTCTGTACATCCATCCATCCATCCATCCATCTGTCTGTCTGTCTGTCTGTACATCCATCCATCCATCCATCTGTCTGTACATCCATCCATCTGTCTGTCTGTCTGTCTGTACATCCATCCATCCATCTGTCTGTACATCCATCCATCCATCCATCCATCTGTCTGTACATCCATCCATCCATCCATCCATCCATCTGTCTGTCTGTCTGTCTGTCTGTACATCCATCCATCCATCCATCAATCAATCAATCAATCAATCAATCTTTATTTATATAGCGTCAATTCATAACAGGCGTTATCTCAAGACACTTTACAAAAGCAGGTAAAGGACCTTACTGTTTGTCTGTTAACATTAACAAAAGAGCAGGTAACAAGACCATGCTCATTGTTATGTTTACATAAAGCAGGTAAAGGACCTTACTGATGGCTATATTACAAGAGCCCAGCTTAATCCATCATGGCGTGGCAAGAAAAAACTTCCTTTTAACAGGCAGAAATCTTCAGCAGACCCGGGCCCATGACGGAACAGCCATCTGCTAAACTGTGCTGGGCTTGAAAATGGGACAAGATGCAGAAAGAAGGATAGGATGGGATATGTTGGGGGGGGGGGGGGGGGGGTCTGGGCAGGCCATCCTCAGGGGGAGGGGGGGGGGGTTGTTTGGGCAGGCCATCCTCACCAACAGTCCCAAGGAACCTAAGAGAGCTCAAGGAACCTAAGAGAGCTCAAAAGGAGAGGTTAGAATACAAAGATAGAGACAAGCTACTGCTTGTCACTATAGACATATCTTATTACTATAAGGTGAGAAAGCTGGGAGAGAAAGAGGGAGAGAGAGATCAGAGATCCTGGTGCCAGTTCCCCCGGTAGTCTAAGCCTATAGCAGCATAACTATGAGCTGGTCCTAAGCCAGCCCTAACTATAAGATTTATCACAAAGAAAAGTTTGAAGTCTATTCTTAAAAGTACCTAGTGTGTCTGCCTCCCGGACCCCGACTGGTAGACGATTCCAAAGGAGCCTGATAACTAAAGGCTCTACCTCCCATAGTACTTTTAGAGACTATAGGCACCACAAGCAGGCCTGCATTCTGGGAACGTCATTTTCTTGATGGATAGTACGGTACAATTAACTCTTTAAGATACGATGGTGCCTGACCGTTTAGAGCTTTGTAGGTGAGCAGAAGGATTTTAAATTCTATTCTAGATTTTATAGGGAGCCAATGGAGAGAAGCCAATACAGGAGTCATGTGGTCCCTTTTCCTCGTTCTAGTCAGAACACGAGCTGCAGCGTTTTGGACGAGTTGGAGGGTCTTTAGAGATTTACCATAGCACCCTGCTAAAATAGAATTACAGTAATCCAACCTGGAGGTAACAAATGCATGAACTAATTTTTCAGCATCATGTTGTGACAGGATCTGTCTGATCTTAGAGATATTACCAAGGTGAAAATAAGCTGTCCTTGAAATGTGTTTAATGTAGGAATCAAAGGACATATCCTGACATATCCATCTGTCTGTCTGTCTGTCTGTCTGTCTGTCTGTCTGTACATCCATCCATCCATCCATCCATCTGTCTGTCTGTCTGTCTGTCTGTCTGTCTGTCTGTCTGTCTGTCTGTACATCCATCCATCCATCCATCCATCCATCCATCCATCCATCCATCCATCTGTCTGTCTGTCTGTACTACTTCTTCTTGTGCAATAACAATGTTATAAGATGTCACCTGATCTTATTTGTATTTTTGTTTTTTTGATTGCATTGCAATATTTATTTACTGGACAATGTGTGCACTAACATTCCCTCCTTATGTGCACTGTGTGCATGTTAGTGTTCATACTGTTTATACAGACTTACATCTTTAACTTACTGCCATTTCAACTGTTCCTTTTTTTTAATGCATATTTTTACTAGCTCTTTAATTGATGCATATTTTTACTAGCTCTTTAATTGATGCATATTTTTACTAGCTCTTTAATTGATGCATATTTTTACTAGCTCTTTAATTGATGCATATTTTTACTAGCTCTTTAATTGATGCATATTTTTACTAGCTCTTGATTATTGTTTTGATGCACTTATATTTGTATCTTTTTTAATTTCTTTGCACTGTGTGATTTTCTTCTGCTATCCTGCTTTGCTGCTGTAATGCTGTAAATGTCTCTGAACTGTCCTGATCATAATCATCCACAATGATTGAGTTCCCATTATTTAAACCACGTAAATGACAAGTCCAAAAATGTTAAATCCATAAAGATCCAAGGACGTTTCAAACAAACTTCTGCTATTTCGCTAATGAGAGCCTTTGTTAAAGGAGGTAGCTCTCCCTGTTCTCATGTTAGTCCCATGACTAACATTGAATTTCTCAGAACATGAATTTGCTGCTTCTATAAATACTTTGATGGGGATTTCTTCATGCACACACTAAGGAGTTGAGGGGCCGAATGATGACATCATCCATGCTAATGATCACATAACGGCTAGTATAGCTAGCATAGCTTCAACCCAGCAGAGTGACATGTTGTTGTTTACTAAGCTGAAAGTTACATTGTCGTGTGTTAAATTGTTCTTTGTTATGTGAGTCATAGTCACTGTTGCTGAAGCTGATTGGTTGTTTAATTCATGCTGTGATGTCACTGTAGTCTTGTTGATTCAGTGACATCACTGTAACTTTGACACTTTTAGTTTAAATAACCAAACTATGAAATCAGAGTGAGGTCATGAACTAATGTTCTGTTGTGTCTCTGCAGGTCTGATGAAGGATCCATTAAAGGTAAGCTGACATCATATCACATGATTATGATATTCCTTGTGATGTCACTTACCTCTACTCTGCCTGTGTCTCTAGATGAGAGACAGTCTGTCCTTTAAATCATCAGACAGTGATGTCAGCGAGATGTCGGCCATGTCCAATGATACACGGTCAGTACCTCAGATAAGGTGACACCAGCAACCAATCACAGAGCAGATATCAGAACGTGTTAACCTGACATGGGGTTCAGTTTACACAGCTGTGACTGCAGCAGCAACACAGAGGTTAAATTCAGTTTGAACTGTCAGAACTTGGCTGTGATAGGTCACTTTATTTCATATTTCATGCAGTCATTATCTACAGGATCCTCTCATAGAGGTGATAGTTGATTACCGTAATAACTCTGGTATATTCATCATCTGTTCAATCAGTGTGACTGATAACAACTCTGATCACCAATCAATATTAAAGGAGCAGTATGTAACTCTGACATCTAGTGTTTAAAATGGGTACTGTAGGTGTGAGAAATTACCTTAGACTTCCTGGAGCCACTAAATCGTCTGAAAGCACAAATGGTGTCAGAGAGCCACAGGAGGGCATCCTCTTCGCAGACAGCACCATACGAATGTAAATGTTATTTCATTATCACAGAGTCACTGTCTCCAGACAGACAGAATACACTAAACTTCAACCAACCATTGTAATGTAAGATCACCATTTGTTTAAGTGTAAGGTCACCTCCCCATATCCCTCTGTATTGTATAAAAGGACTTGTAATGTAAAGGTTAGACAGAAGATGCTCTGCCTCTCCTCCGTGCTGCACGTATTAAATAAGATCTGATTCAAGCGCCGCCGTGAAGTTCTTCTTTTGAGAATTAGCAACTCTCCACCTCGTAAAAGGAGAATTTTCCACGACACAGGCCAGATTCAAAACATTGGAGATCTGTGTCCCCTGCCCCCTCCTCTCTAGAGTTAACTATCTTCACCTTGTCTGTAAAATGTTCTCCTCACTGATTCTGATCTAAATCTTGTAAATAAAAAAATAGGAAAGGCATTTTACTTATTCTGTTTCTGATAGCATGTTAGCATTCTAAAGCTAAATCTAAATGACACTGCAGGCTGCTACTGAATCTTTAAGTATATTAGCATGTACTAGCTAGAGTATAGGAAACATACAATAGCTGTCTTGGTTCTGTTTGCATGTGCTTATTATCTTGTCTCTTGTTGTGTCCTTCTGTCTGCATGCTTCTTTTCTTTCTTCTTATTGGCTGGAACAGTCTGGCGGAGCCTGTTGAAGGCCAATTAGGGGAGTTAGGGGTGGGGTCAGAGGGCACAAAGGAAGTAGCTGGGGAGGCACAAGGCGGGGCAACACTTCAGAAGAATGAATCAGTGGATGAAGGAGAGGAGGTGGAGCCTGAACCTGCAAAGTAAGACTGACTTTTTGTGATAAACAACAATCTTGACCCCGCCCACTTCCTCTGTGTGATGCACTGAAAATCCCCTCAGTTTTTGTCTCACCCCTTAATCTGTTGATAAACAAGTGTGGTTGTGTCCCTCTCTGCCTGCAGGACAGCAGCACCTCTCACCAAGTCATCAAGCGTGGGCGGGGAAATTTGTTCATTAGGAAGAAATGACGACGATGATGATGACAAGAAGCGGCGTTCAAGCTTTGGAGCGAAGATGATGGGAATGGTTGGCTTGGGAAAGAAGAGTCAGAGCGCATCCCAGCTGAACCCAGAGGGTCAGTCCAAATCCAACCACTATTACAAGTTCATCCGGTAAAACCAAAAACTGGAACAGCCAATCTTTACAGAACATATTTACAGTGACAGAACATCTTTACAGAACATCTTAAAAGAACATTTTTACAGAACATTTTTACAGTGACAGAACATTTTTACAGAACATTTTTACAGAACATATTTACAGTGAGAGAACATCTTTACAGAACATCTTAAAAGAACATTTTTACAGTGACAGAACATTTTTACAGAACATATTTACAGTGAGAGAACATCTTTACAGAACATCTTAAAAGAACATTTTTACAGTGACAGAACATTTTTACAGTGACAAAACATCTTTACAGAACATTTTTACAGTGACAGAACATCTTAAAATAACATTTTTACAGAACATTTTTACAGTGACAGAACATCTTAAAATAACATTTTTACAGAACATTTTTACAGTGACAGAACATCTTAAAAGAACATTTTTACAGAACCTTTTTACAGTGACAGAACGTCTTTACAGAACATTTTTACAGTGACAGAACATCTTTACAGAACATCTTTACAGTGACAGAACATCTTTACAGAACATCTTTACAGAACATTTTTACAGTGACAGAACATCTTTACAGAACATTTTTACAGTGACAGATCATCTTAACAGAACATCTTTACAGAACACTTTTACAGTGACAGATGATCTTAACAGAACATCTTTACAGAACATTTTTACAGTGACAGAACATCTTTACAGAACATCTTTACAGTGACAGAACATCTTAACAGAACATCTTTACAGTGACAGAACATCTTTACAGAACATCTTTACAGTGACAGAACATCTTTACAGAACATCTTTACAGAACATTTTTACAGTGACAGAACATCTTTACAGAACATTTTTACAGTGACAGATCATCTTAACAGAACATCTTTACAGAATATTTTTACAGTGACAGATGATCTTAACAGAACATCTTTACAGAACATTTTTACAGTGACAGAACATCTTTACAGAACATCTTTACAGTGACAGAACATCTTTACAGAACATCTTTACAGTGACAGAACATCTTTACAGAACATCTTTACAGTGACAGAACATCTTTACAGAACATCTTTACAGAACATTTTTACAGTGACAGAACATCTTTACAGAACATCTTTACAGTGACAGAACATCTTAACAGAACATCTTTACAGAACATTTTTACAGTGACAGAACATCTTAACAGAACATCTTTACAGAACATTTTTACAGTGACAGAACATCTTTACAGAACATTTTACAGTGACAGAACATCTTTACAGAACATCTTTACAGTGACAGAACATCTTAACAGAACATCTTTACAGAACATTTTTACAGTGACAGAACATCTTTACAGAACATTTTTACAGTGACAGATCATCTTAACAGAACATCTTTACAGAACATTTTTACAGTGACAGAACATCTTTACAGAACATCTTTACAGTGACAGAACATCTTAACAGAACATCTTTACAGAACATTTTTACAGTGACAGAACATCTTTACAGAACATTTTTACAGTGACAGAACATCTTTACAGAACATTTTTACAGTGACAGATCATCTTAACAGAACATCTTTACAGAACATTTTTACAGTGACAGAACATCTTTACAGAACATCTTTACAGTGACAGAACATCTTAACAGAACATCTTTACAGTGACAGAACATCTTAACAGAACATCTTTACAGTGACAGAACATCTTAACAGAACATCTTTACAGAAAATTTTTACAGTGACAGAACATCTTAACAGAACATCTTTACAGAACATTTTTACAGTGACAGAACATCTTTACAGAACATTTTTACAGTGACAGAACATCTTAACAGAACATCTTTACAGTGACAGAACATCTTTACAGAACATCTTTACAGAACATTTTTACAGTGACAGAACATCTTTATAGTCACAGAATATCTTTTTTGTGATCAAATGTTTTTATATTTTGTTTTTAAAAATAAAGGCAAAATTGTACACATCCAATGAGAATGACTGACATCAATAGTCAACACAGAACATACATATACATATAGTATGCACACATAAAATCAATAACAAATAACAAAACAAAATGAAAGAAAGAGGAAAAATGGAAAAATAAATGAATGAATAACAATAATAAATATTCAACCGAAAGTTTTGCAACTGTTCAATCTAAAAGTAGTAATTGAAGCTGTGATTTTGAAATTCTTCATGCAGTCATCATTCAAGAGTAAAACGATGGGTGAAAGGGAATACTTGTTCCTGTAACACACGTGATACTTTTTTACCAAAAAAGCTGTACCTCTGGATAATCCCACGTCATATGTAAATAGGTTCACACTTTATTTCCATTACATAATGTAGAAATGGGTAAAGATGAAATTAGAAGTGTTTTCCAAGAGTAAAATAAAATCTATGGATGAATTTGAAATTGATATTTTGATAATTGTAATTCTGGGATGAGAGAGGCACATTTTCCCACACTCTTTCCCAATTAATGTGCTCCTGCAAGTGCTTTAAATCAAAATTCCAAACCTTGGTCACACTCATTGACCAACCTGTATCTTCCTGAAGTTTCTTCAACATGTCAGCATTATTTCAAAAGCCAAAACAAAGCAGCTTTTCCTTCGGCTTGTTTACTGACTGCAGTATAAACATTTATAAGTTTTAGCTCCGCCTCCTCTGTTTGTGCTCTCCTCTCTGCCACCCCCTAAAGAGGCAGACTAGAAGAAAGGCTTAATTTTTTTATTTTCAAGCTTTTCTTGAATTTAACTAATTAACATGAGCTGAACCAGCCCCTCCTCAGCTCTGATTGGTGGTTGACTGTTTGTTGTCTTAAAGCACTAATGCCTCCCGTAGGTGGGTTTAAGAACTGCAGATATTTAGTCTTCTATCTCTCTCTCTCTCTCTCTCTCTCTGTCTCTGTATTTCACTGGCTCTGTCTTTCCAGAGGAGGAAAAGAAGAAGAAGGTGGTGAGACTTCCTGTCCAGAGGAGTGTAGAGACCGGGTTGGCCATTGAGTTTAAATCACGTTTTACTCGACAGCAGAGCCGAGACCCGGATGCTGATGAACCCAAACCTGGAGCGTACGAAACATTTCCTCCTCCTGCAAATATCGTATTTAAAACTGTATTGCCATTTTCTGCTCTGATGTTTTAGTTTGATTACAACAGATTCTTTATGAACTTCTCGTTTTTAATTCTTTGACTCTATCTCTGCAGCCTGATATTTCCAGGGGTAAAGCTGGCGTCAGACAAACAGTTCACTGGCTTTCTGGAAGGATTAGGCCCTGCCCAGCTGGCTGGACGGCAGACTCTGGCCACGCCCCCTATGGGTAAAGACCAATTAAAATGTATTCATGCTGAACCTGTCCACATTCAATCAATCAATCAATCAATCTTTATTTGTATAGCATCAATTCATAACAGGTGTTATCTCGAGACACTTTACAAACAGCAGGTAAAGGACCTTACTGTTTGTCTGTTAACATTAACAAAAGAGCAGGTAACAAGACCATGCTCATTGTTATGTTTACATAAAGCAGGTAAACATGTTCATTGTTATGTTTACATAAAGCAGGTAAACATGTTCATTGTTATGTTTACATAAAGCAGGTAAACATGCTCATTGTTATGTTTACATAAAGCAGGTAAACATGTTCATTGTTTACATAAAGCAGGTAAACATGTTCATTGTTTACATAAAGCAGGTAAACATGTTCATTGTTTACATAAAGCAGGTAAACATGCTCATTGTTTACATAAAGCAGGTAAACATGCTCATTGTTTACATAAAGCAGGTAAACATGCTCATTGTTATGTTTACATAAAGCAGGTAAACATGCTCATTGTTTACATAAAGCAGGTAAACATGTTCATTATTTACATAAAGCAGGTAAACATGCTCATTGTTTACATAAAGCAGGTAAACATGCTCATTGTTATGTTTACATAAAGCAGGTAAACATGCTCATTGTTTACATAAAGCAGGTAAACATGCTCATTGTTTACATAAAGCAGGTAAACATGTTCATTGTTTACATAAAGCAGGTAAACATGTTCATTGTTTACATAAAGCAGGTAAACATGCTCATTGTTATGTTTACATAAAGCAGGTGAACATGTTCATTGTTTACATAAAGCAGGTAAACATGCTCATTGTTATGTTTACATAAAGCAGGTAAACATGTTCATTGTTTACATAAAGCAGGTAAACATGCTCATTGTTTACATAAAGCAGGTAAACATGTTCATTGTTTACATAAAGCAGGTAAACATGCTCATTGTTTACATAAAGCAGGTAAACATGCTCATTGTTTACATAAAGCAGGTAAACATGTTCATTGTTTACATAAAGCAGGTAAATATGTTCATTGTTATGTTTACATAAAGCAGGTAAACATGCTCATTGTTTACATAAAGCAGGTAAACATGTTCATTGTTTACATAAAGCAGGTAAATATGTTCATTGTTATGTTTACATAAAGCAGGTAAACATGTTCATTGTTTACATAAAGCAGGTAAACATACTCATTGTTTACATAAAGCAGGTAAACATGCTCATTGTTTACATAAAGCAGGTAAACATGTTCATTGTTTACATAAAGCAGGTAAACATGTTCATTGTTTACATAAAGCAGGTAAACATGCTCATTGTTTACATAAAGCAGGTAAACATGCTCATTGTTTACATAAAGCAGGTAAACATGTTCATTGTTTACATAAAGCAGGTAAACATGCTCATTGTTATGTTTACATAAAGCAGGTAAACATGTTCATTGTTTACATAAAGCAGGTAAACATGCTCATTGTTTACATAAAGCAGGTAAACATGCTCATTGTTATGTTTACATAAAGCAGGTAAACATGTTCATTGTTTACATAAAGCAGGTAAACATGCTCATTGTTTACATAAAGCAGGTAAACATGTTCATTGTTTACATAAAGCAGGTAAACATGCTCATTGTTTACATAAAGCAGGTAAACATGCTCATTGTTTACATAAAGCAGGTAAACATGTTCATTGTTTACATAAAGCAGGTAAACATGTTCATTGTTTACATAAAGCAGGTAAACATGTTCATTGTTATGTTTACATAAAGCAGGTAAACATGCTCATTGTTTACATAAAGCAGGTAAACATGCTCATTGTTTACATAAAGCAGGTAAACATGTTCATTGTTTACATAAAGCAGGTAAACATGCTCATTGTTTACATAAAGCAGGTAAACATGCTCATTGTTATGTTTACATAAAGCAGGTAAACATGTTCATTGTTTACATAAAGCAGGTAAACATGCTTATTGTTTACATAAAGCAGGTAAACATGTTCATTGTTATGTTTACATAAAGCAGGTAAACATGCTCATTGTTTACATAAAGCAGGTAAACATGCTCATTGTTTACATAAAGCAGGTAAACATGTTCATTGTTTACATAAAGCAGGTAAACATGTTCATTGTTTACATAAAGCAGGTAAACATGCTCATTGTTTACATAAAGCAGGTAAACATGTTCATTGTTTACATAAAGCAGGTAAACATGCTCATTGTTTACATAAAGCAGGTAAAGGACCTTACTGATGGCTATGTTACAAGAGCTCAGCTTAATCCGTCATAGCGTGGCAAGAAAAAACTTCCTTTTAACAGGCAGAAATCTTCAGCAGACCCGGATCATGACGGAACAGCCATCTGCTAAACTGTGCTGGGCTTGAAAATGGGACAAGATGCAGAAAGAAGAATAGGATGGGGGGGGGGGGGGGGGGCAGGCCATCCTCGTGGGGGGGTGTTTGGGCAGGCCATCCTCACCAACAGTCCAGAGGAACCTAAGAGAGCTCAGGAGCTCCCAGAAAAAAGGAGAGGTTAGAATATAAAGACAGAGACAAGCAGCAATAAGATATGAAAGCTGGGTGTGGCGGGGTTCTCTTATTACACACCCGAAAAGAAAGTTTGAAAAAACACACAGGCGTAGTCGAAGACTGTGTTTGGTGGATTTATTCTTCACCGGCCTCCACAAGTGCACAATATTTACAAAAAAATGTGAAAAATCCAAAACAAAAAAAAAATAGAAAAAAAAATATTTACAAAAACAATATTTACAGCACAAATCTCCAACATGAGTAGTTCAAAAAAAAACATTCGTCCTCGAGATGTTACCTTCTCTGTAACTTGCCTTCTCTGTCCTGAAGGTCCCACACAGCCTTCCTTTTAAAGGAAAAAACCCCTCCCACCGGGCATTATGATTCGTATATTTCTAAATCACGTGGTTGTGATTGGGCGCCACGTCCACCTATTTACCTGGCGGAAATGTACCGCCTCTGTTTCATCCGAACGGGACGCCACGGAGCGTGCATCCAACGCCCTGAATGGTGATTTAAATGTATGAGACCCTTGGTCGCGCTATGGAACGGGAAGGGAAAGGAGGAAGATGATATGTTTAATTGCGTGATAAGGAGCATTGGCAGAGGGGAAAGTTTGGTGCGCGTGTGTGTGTGGCAGTGTACGTGTCCGCGTGTGTGTTGGTGTGTGCGTCTACACTCCGTGATGGAGCCGCTCCGTCACACTGGGAGAGAGAGAGAGAGAGAGAGAGAGATAAGAGATCCTGGTGTAGTACGGTACAATTAACTCTTTAAGATACGATGGTGCCTGACCGTTTAGAGCTTTGTAGGTGAGCAGAAGGATTTTAAATTCTATTCTAGATTTTATAGGGAGCCAATGGAGAGAAGCCAATACAGGAGTCATGTGGTCCCTTTTCCTCGTTCTAGTAAGAACACGAGCTGCAGCGTTTTGGACGAGTTGGAGGGTCTTTAGAGATTTACCATAGCACCCTGCTAAAATAGAATTACAGTAATCCAACCTGGAGGTAACAAATGCATGAACTAGTTTTTCAGCATCATGTTGTGACAGGATCTGTCTGATCTTAGAGATATCACCAAGGTGAAAATAAGCTGTCCTTGAAATTTGTTTAATGTAGGAATCAAAGGACATATCCTGATCAAACAGAACTCCTAGGTTCCTAACAGTGGTACTAGAGGCTACGCTAATACTACTAAGGGCCGTCATATCATCAGAGAAAGTCTCTCTAAGGTTCTTAGGTCCAATCACTAGAACTTCAGTCTTGTCTGAGTTAAGCAGTAAGAAGTTTCTGGTCATCCAGGTCCTGATGTCCTTGAGGCTTCTAGTTTATGAAGCTGGTTGGTGTCTTCTGGCTTCATTGCTATGTAGAGCTGAGTATCGTCTGCATAGCAATGAAAGTTTATGGAGTGTTTTCTCATAATACTACCGAGAGGAAGCATCTATAATGTAAAGAGAATCGGACCAAGCACTGATCCTTGAGGCACTCCATGGCTAACTTTGGTCTACATAGAGGACTCATCATGAACACACTGAGACCTGTCTGATAAATAGGATCTAAACCAACTTAGAGCAGTCCCTGTAACTCCAAGTCATTGTTCTAGTCCCTGTAACTCCAAGTCATTGTTCTAGTCCCTGTATCTCCAAGTCATTGTTCTAGTCCCTGTAACTCCAAGTCATTGTTCTAGTCACTGTAGCTCCAAGTCATTGTTCTAGTCCCTGTAACTCCAAGTCATTGTTCTAGTCCCTGTAACTCCAAGTCATTGTTCTAGTCCCTGTAACTCCAAGTCATTGTTCTAGTCCCTGTAACTCCAAGTCATTGTTCTAGTCCCTGTAACTCCAAGTCATTGTTCTAGTCCCTGTAACTCCAAGTCATTGTTCTAGTCTCTGTAACTCCAAGTCATTGTTCTAGTCCCTGTAACTCCAAGTCATTGTTCTAGTCTCTGTAACTCCAAGTCATTGTTCTAGTCTCTGTAACTCCAAGTCATTGTTCTAGTCCCTGTAACTCCAAGTCATTGTTCTAGTCCCTGTAACTCCAAGTCATTGTTCTAGTCCCTGTAACTCCAAGTCATTGTTCTAGTCCCTGTAACTCCAAGTCATTGTTCTAGTCTCTGTAACTCCAAGTCATTGTTCTAGTCCCTGTAACTCCAAGTCATTGTTCTAGTCTCTGTAACTCCAAGTCATTGTTCTAGTCTCTGTAACAGGATGTGATGGTCGATGGTGTCAGAAGCAGCAGTCAGACCTAACAGGACGAGCACAGATAGAAGTTCCCTGTCTGAGACTAACAGAAGATCATGTGTTACTCTAACTAGTCTAGTTCTATGCTAAACTCTAAATCCAGACTGGAACTCCTCTAACAGGCTGTTGTCATGGAGACAGTCACACAGCTGATTAGCTCCCACTCTCTCTAAGATCTTAGAGATAAAAGGAAGGTTAGATATAGGTCTATAGTTAGCTAGAGTTCCTGAATCAAGAGTAGGCTTTTTAAGGAGCGGTTTAATTACAGCTACTTTAAATGACTGGGGTACATAACCTGCTGCTAAAGATATATTGATCATATCTAGTATGGAGCTGCTAACTAGAGGAAAGACTTCCTTAAACAACTTGGTTGGGATTGGATCTAAAAGACAAGTTGACGGTTTAGACGCAGAAATAATCGAGTTTAGTTCTGCGAGGTTAATTGGAGAGAAACAGTCGAGGTTAGTATCAGAATTTGGAGCCGTTTCTGCCAAATCGAAAATATAGGAGGAATCTGCACTAAGTAAAGGTAGTAAGTTGCTAATTTTGTCTCTAATGTTTAGAATTGTATCATTAAAAAAGCTGCTGAAATCATTACTGCTAAGGGCTAAAGGAATAGATGAATGAACTATGACTCTCTGTCAGCCTGGCTACAGTGCTGAAGAGGTATCTATGGTTGTTTTTATTTTCTTCAATAAGAGACGAGTAATAGGCCGTGCGGGCCGGCCGTAGAGCTTTCATATATCTATTATGACTATCTGGACAAATTAAACGAGATTCTATCGTTTTGGTGGAGCGCCAAATTCTTTCACATTTACGTGACGTTAGTTTTAGAGTACGGGTTTCTAAGTTGTACCATGGAGCTGATCTCTGTCGTTTGATTGGCTTCTGTTTTAGGGGAGCGATTGAATCCAGAGTAACTCTAAGTGAATCCACCGCACTATCTACAAACTGATCTAGCTGAGAGGGACTAAAGTGATTATAGGAGTTTTCAACTAGGTTAGGGGATGGAACAGAAACAAAGGCAGCTGAAATAACTTCCTTAAATTTAGCTACAACATCATTTAAACTTCTAGAGAGCACTTTTTTATTAAGAGGAGTTAAGGTTGGTAAAAAGAAATCAAAAGTTATTAGGAAATGGTCTGATATCAGACATTGTAACCAGTCCACCTGTAAACACACCCTTCCCTTCTGTGACATCACTTAACGAAGCTCCTCTGATTGGCTGTGTTGTGATCAGGTGACATCCAGATCGGGATGGTGTACAGGAAGGAGCGTCTGGATGTGGAGGTCATTCGAGCCCGGGGGCTCGTGGGAAAGCAAGGCAATAAGAACACCCCAGGTGAAAAAATATATACTACACACAAACACACAATCATACTACACACACAATCATACTACACACACAATCATACTACACACATACACATAAACACACAATCATACTACACACACAATCATACTACACACAATCATACTACACACAATCATACTACACACACAATCATACTACACACAATCATACTACACACAATCATATTACACACAATCATACTACACACAATCATACTACACACAATCATACTACACACACAATCATACTACACACAATCATACTACACACAATCATACTACACACAATCATACTACACACAATCATATTACACACAATCATACTACACACACAATCATACTACACACACAATCATACTACACACAATCATACTACACACAATCATACTACACACACAATCATACTACACACAATCATACTACACACAATCATATTACACACAATCATACTACACACAATCATACTACACACAATCATACTACACACACAATCATACTACACACAATCATACTACACACAATCATACTACACACACAATCATACTACACACACAATCATACTACACACACAATCATACTACACACACAATCATACTACACACAATCATACTACACACAATCATATTACACACAATCATACTACACACACAATCATACTACACACACAATCATACTACACAAAATCATACTACACACAATCATACTACACACACAATCATACTACACAAAATCATACTACACACAATCA
>NC_136708.1:360460-407960 GCF_947650265.1 Symphodus melops
TTTGACCAGAAAGAACCAGATTACTTTTCTTCAGAGGTGTGGACTCGAGTCACATGACTTGGACTCGAGTCACATGACTTGGACTCGAGTCACATGACTTGGACTCGAGTCCGACTCGAGTCACGGATTTGATGACTTTGGACTCGACTTGGACACCAATGACTCGTGACTTCACGACAATACTTGAGGTTTGAATGTGTTATTTTAGGTCCCTTTGATTTCTGCGATGTGTAAAACACTGACGGGATCACAGAGTTTGACACTGAAAATATAATCAACAGTGCTCAGAATATTATGGGATATATTAAAAACACTACGCTTTTCATATCAAGTGTTTGGTTTTTTGTGATTAAAAGTTCGTAATTTTCCATTTTTTTCCAACAGTGAACAATACAACAAGACAAACATACCAGAAAATAAAATGACAAAGTTTTCAAATACATAAACACCTGCACATGTACAATACATACAAGTGCTCACACATATGCATA
Organism: Symphodus melops; assembly: GCF_947650265.1. NCBI lineage: Eukaryota > Metazoa > Chordata > Actinopteri > Labriformes > Labridae > Symphodus > Symphodus melops. The sequence continues at coordinate 360,952 of NC_136708.1, forward strand.
CTGATGTACCTGCGCCTATACACGCACATCGAGAAAGCCAAACTATAGAAAACACAACATAAATGGCAGATAGTATGAGAATTAATAAAAAAGAAAGAAAAAACAATATCAAGCCTACATGAATGTCAGGGTCCCTTGATAAATGAGATGTAATCCCCCCACTTGGCTCCAAATCTCTCAACCTGGTTCAGTAATCTAAAGGAGAGACGCTCATGAGCTGCCACAATGCCCAGCTGTGAGAACCACACCCTGACCGGTGGTAATGTTGTCGTCTTCCATTCTGTGACGATAAGTTTCCTTCCCAGCATGAGGGCCGTTTGTTCCCACTCTGCTTGTGCTGAAGGGAGAGGATGGCGTAGGATGAACAGGCTCGGGCAGAAGGGAATATTTACTCTGAAGATCAGTTTCATGTTTTCGTGAATAGCTGACCAAAATGTTTGAACCAGCGGGCAGGACCACAACATATGGAGGAGTGTACCAATACTCCTCCCACACCTCCAACAATCCGGGCTATCCCTCAATTTCACCCGACCAGAACACCCTGTTTAGTATTTTGAATTGTACCAGTCTAGTTCTAAGTTCTCGCAACGTTTTCTTATAATTCTTTAAAATATACTGCTCCATTCTTCCTCTGTAAATGAGCGTCTAAGATCAGACTCCCAGGCCGACTTTAGGTTAGTGCTCTTGCTAGTAGTGCTTTTAAGTAATAAAGAGTAGTATTTGGAGGCCTCTCGGCCTGTACCAAATATTTGTATTATACACGAGAGAATGTTGGAGCTGGGGGGGGGGGGGGGGGGGCTGTTGAAGTGGAACCAAAGGTTTGAGAAAGGAGATGTCGTAATTGGAGGTACCTCCAGAACTGCTGCTGATGCAGCCCAAACTGCTGTGCTAGTACTGCAAAAGATTTCAGTATGCCTCCCTCATATAGATCTCCTAGCACCAGAATACCTTTTTCAGAAGTTTTATCCATTTGATAAATTGATTAGTAAAGCCGTATGACTCCAGAGTAGTAAATAAATAAAGCCACTCAACCCTGTCGAAAGCCTTTTTTGCGTCCAGGGAAATAGCAGCTTCAGGGGAGCTATTGTTGTGGTGGCCCACATGATATCAATCAAACGTCTGATATTATTAACATAGCTACGTTTAGGGATGAAGCCCACCTGATCGGGGTGGATTAAGGTGGGGATAACTTTGTTAAGTCTATTAGACAGAATCTTAGACAGGATCTTCTCATCGAAGCCCAACAGTGAAATGGGCCTGTAGCTTTTGCAATCTGTTGGATTCTTACCACTCTTTAGGATAACAGTAATAACTGCCTTCATCATGGACGGGGGAAGGGACCCAGTATCAAACGCCTCCGTGTAGACGTCCAGAAGCAATGGTGCCAGCTCTATAGCGTAACACTTGTAAAACTCGGCTGTGAAGCCGTCCAGACCAGGGGCCTTGCCAGAAGACAACCTCCTAATAACCGCCACAATCTCCTCAGTAGTAATGGGTGCATCTAGCATATCTTGTTGTTCTTCACTTAAAGTAGGGAGGTTTAACCCAGTAAGGAAAGATCTATCTCCCTCAGTGCTTGCCTGTAGTTCAGAAGCATACAAACCGGAGTAAAAACGCCTAAACTCTGCATTAATGTCTGAAGAATTAGTCACCAGGCCCCCCGCACTATTCCTGATTGCTGGTCTAGCATTCATAGCCTCTCTGTTTTATATATCTCGCAAGCATTCTTCCTGCCTTATCCCCTTCTTCAAACTGCTTCTGTCTGGCTCTGAACAGAGCAAACTCTGCCTTCCCCGTGAGGATAGAATTAAACTCGTATTTGAGACGGGTTAGTGAAGTTAGATTAGCAGGTGTCATATTTTGCTTATAGGCATTCTCAGCTAGCTGAACCTGCTTCTCCAATTCTACTTGTTTGGCCATATTTTGTTTTTTCTTAAATGAAGCATGCTGTATAATATGTCCTCTGATGAAGGCTTTCAAAGCTTCCCAAGCAACTCCAGCTGAAGGGGCTGTTGGTAAGTTAGTTTCTTTAAAGAGAGCGATTTGATCTCTCAGAGACTCTCTGAAAGTGGAATCTAGGAGAAGGCTTGAGTTCAATCTCCATCTAGGGGTCCTGTTTGATTTATTTAAAGGGAGGATGTTGACCATTACATGAGTGTGATCTGAGATTTGAATACTTCCAATGCTCCCAATATGACTGGGTAACTACCCATCACATTAAGGTTATACTCCAACAGTCCCATAAAAGCAGAGTCCTCATCATTAGGAGCATACACATTAGCTAAGATAACCGTGATGCCTTGCATCTCAGCTAAGACTACCAAAATCCTCCCTGAATCGTCCTTGGCCTCTTTGATGCATCTATATTGTAGATGTTTTTTTATCAGAATGGCAACACCCCTGCTAGAGCTAGAACCACATGCAGCAGATACATGTCCAACCCACCCTGTGCGTAGTTTACTTGCCTCCTGGTCGAGTAAGTGTGTTTCCTGGATAAAGCCCACATCACAGTGCTTTGTCTTAAAATACGTCAAAACTTTTTTTCTTTTGATAGGTGAATGCAGACCCTTAACATTCAGGCTCAAATAACACAATCCGTTGTTGCTAAGTGGATGCATGTTGTGGATAGGCACCCATATATTCCACACTGCCATCTGCCAAAAACTGAAAAAGACGCCACATACAAAAAAAACAATAAAGATAACCACAGAACAAGAACTGAACCGAGAAATAACATCACGCTGAGCTCTAACTTAAAGTACCATGGTCCGTGACTCATAGAAAAAGGCTGTCACCAGAAACCAAAAACCAAACCACCGCAGCTGAAATAAAATTACTAGGAGAGCGGCGCTCAATAACTCAGCAGAGCCCGTCCTGTGATTGTTTATGATAAGGTAATCCTATATAAGCATATGTAGGGACCTTCCACGGCGGCAACATTATGTTGGGTTTTATGATGTAACATTTAGTTGACAAATTCAATTTAATTATTAAGTGTACTTAATTATTAATATAAATCAATAATTATTATTAAACTGAGTTTAATAAACCTCGGGGCACCACCCTGTAAACAGGGAACAACCAAAATATTACAAATATCAGTCTCAAAATTGATTGACTAAATACCAATATCATCAATAATTAATAATCTGTATCTAATTGAAGGTGTGAAATCCGAACACAAAGCCCTTTCACCCAGCCTAAGTCACAATGCAAATACACAGTAATCACAAACAACTGCTCTTTAAATTATAACAGAATTTATTTAACAAAGAAACATCAAGTTAATCAATGAAACTCAATCAAACAACAATTATAAACCAAACTACAAGTAACAAACAAAACAAACAAGTGTGTGTGTGTGTGTGTGTGTGTGTGTGTGTGTGTGTGTGTGTGTGTGTGTGTGTGTGTGTGCGTGTGTGTGTGTGTGTGTGTGTGTGTGTGCGTGTGCGCGTGTGAGTGTGTCTCTAAAGGGAGAGAGAGAGAACAGCGCACCCTGAAAGCTCAATCTCAGCCTGGAACTCACACACAACTCAGAGCATAGTTAACTTCACTAACAGAAGCCAGCGGCCGGATTTGTATCAGACGGCGTTCACACTAGTCTTTCTGATAATGAGTCTATTACCCGGTTATGACGCGAGAGTTCACAGAGAAACACACGGGACGCAGCGGCACCAATAAAGAAAACAAAAGAGGTTTTATAAAACCTAAGACACAGTGGTCAAACACCAAGCAAATATTATCACCGTTTCACAATAATAACTCAGTTATTAAACACACTCTCTATATCTAACTGCCCAGACCTAGCTAAGCCTCACTTGGAACCGTTTTGTCCACGGTTGATGAAAGAAGCAAAGGGTCCTCGGGACGGTCTCTAGCGTCTCCCTGCAGTTGTATGTTGATGGCGGCGCGTCCCAGAGGATGAGCAGAGCCGTGGTGTCCTCCGTCGAGCGAGGTGATCTCCGTGGATGTCCTTTCTTTAAAGGACGGAACGAAACGTAATCCTTACGATCTCTCTCAATACCGTTTTACTACGGGAGAAATAAGACGCTCTTCTTAGAGATGCGTTCAAATGGATGATCTAAGCTCGGAATTCAGGATGTCGGTATGCTTCAAGGCCTTTGGGTTAGCTGCGCACCAAAACTTTTAAACAAAGAGAATCGTGTTGAAACAGGAAGCAGAGTTGTATCTCTGGACGTCTCCAGATAACGTGTGGAAGAGGAAGAACAAGGGGAGACAACCAGTTTTATCCCTCCCAAACTTCACACCTATGTGTTAGGTGTGGCAAAGCATTCTGGGAGTGCCTGCAAGGCCTGCTGGGATAAAGAGTCTTTTGTCATGGTTCTCCAAAATGACACAGCCTGAACTTTGTCATCCTGGCTGGACCCAACACCAGAGTGCCATTGAAAAAGACCAAAGCCAAAACAGACAATATTTATAAAAGTTCGGCTGTATCCTTAAACTAAATGACAGGCGGACATATCCAAACTGGAGTGCAGCATCTCTCTGAGCGGAGTATTAATCAAGCCCCATGCACAGCCCAAAACAACATTTAGATGGAACAACTCACTTATATTTCTACTCTGTGAAATATAAAACCAGAAAGAAACCCGCACACAACGTGATGGAGATGGTCTATTAAATAAAAGTGTACCTGTCACCTGATACATGTTGTGTGAAAAACAAACAGGCGGGTCCATCTGTGAGTAGCAAGTCATACATACATAAACCCTGTGCAGGGGATGTGGCGGGGGGGGGCGTCAGACGCTCCTCATCCATATTATTATCTGCACAGCAGGAGCGTGTTATAAAATATGCCAGTCACAGGGTCCCGATGTATTCCAGCGCTCTGTTCGGGTCATCAAACTCGGTGGGCTCTTATCTATCTCCATGCCGTGGGAAAGTCGAGCCCCAAAATATCAGGGATCACTCGAGTTAAAAGTGAAACGACACCAGAATCCTCCCAAGACTCGGGGAAGCCCACGAAGATGAGGTTGTTGCGGCGGCTTCGGGAGTCAAGGTCATCCACAGGCGGGTCAGCTTTTAGCGCCTTGTCGCTGCCTTCCAGAAACTCCAGGCGACTCTCCACGTCGGACAGACGCAGGGCAATAGAGTTCAGTTTGGACTCCATTGATGCGGTGGCTCGGTGGATTTCATCCAGCTTGTTGTTTTCACCACCCGAAAGTTCTGAGAGAATGTTGTATATTTTGGCGATGGGCGTGGCCACTGTGCCTGTTTCACTGTCTGTAGCCGGAGATGGTTTAAGGCAGCCGGCACGCTCGGAGGCGGGATCACTAGCTGTATCGGTGGCTGTTAGCCACGCCGTCAGATTAGCGCAACTAGCACAGTGATAGAATATTAGGCCTTTTTCTGCTTATAATCAAAGTGTTTACTGCAATAAAGTTTCATCACCCGGTCCAAAGGAAAGGTTTGATATTTACAGTTTGAATGATGTTCGCTTACATTTATATTATACCAGTTATTTTATCATGTTTTATTCCAGGTTTGTGTGTGTTAATAAAATTCTCATACTTTTCAGTAAGGTGTTTGTGTGAAGAGGGCTTGTCGGAGTGAGTGCACATTCCAACATGTGTTTGATGTGGCCCTTTAAACTGAATCACTCACCAACTCAAACATAGGTTTAGTTTAAGGCCCTGAACAGTTAATCACTCACCCACTTTTATAGGTTGAGTGAGCCTGGATTCTTAATTACCTAAATTGTCTTCTCCTTAAAAAGAATTAGTTACTAGACTAGATGTCTTTCTTATGATAAGAAACAGGCCAGGCAGGATGTGTCTTCCCCTACAGGAGGTGAAAGGATTCAGGAGTTTGATGCACCAATGAGAGAAGTGGAACCACTCATCCGAAGACGCATAATTTGGAAGTTGCCCCAATCAGAGGAAGGAAACTGCACATTCTTGAATGCATTATTTGGTTAGATATTCTCTGTCTAGTGTATAAAAGGGTTCAGGGAAAGATAGTCGGGGCTCAGACTTCATGAAGTGACCAGGTATCTGTCTGTTGTCAGGGACGCGTAGTGTTGAACCCAGAGACTCTGTGACTTCTATTCTTGATTCATCTGGTTAATAAACTCTGTTAACCTGAAAGAGACGTCTTCAGTCATTCCTCTCATCCCATCAAAAGAACGCGCAGAGAGATTCAAGGTCATTATTTAAAGGAGTCAGATTTATATTAACAACATTTAGGAAAAGGATGAAATAGCAACTTTTATCCTTCAACAGTCAGGAGCGGTGTCGTTAGCCAGAGCCGATGTTAGCTTGGCGCTGCTAGCCCGTTCTCAGACAGACATGGTGGTACTGACTGACTGAATGTGTGTGTGTGTTAGTGAGTGAATGTGTGTGTGTGTGTTAGTGACTGAATGTGTGTGTGTGTGTTAGTGACTGAATGTGTGTGTGTGTTAGTGACTGAATGTGTGTGTGTGTGTTAGTGAGTGAATGTGTGTGTGTGTGTTAGTGACTGAATGTGTGTGTGTGTGTTAGTGACTGAATGTGTGTGTGTGTTAGTGACTGAATGTGTGTGTGTGTGTTAGTGACTGAATGTGTGTGTGTGTGTTAGTGAGTGAATGTGTGTGTGTGTGTTAGTGACTGAATGTGTGTGTGTGTTAGTGACTGAATGTGTGTGTGTGTGTTAGTGAGTGAATGTGTGTGTGTGTTAGTGACTGAATGTGTGTGTGTGTTAGTGACTGAATGTGTGTGTGTGTTAGTGACTGAATGTGTGTGTGTGTGTTAGTGAGTGAATGTGTGTGTGTGTGTTAGTGACTGAATGTGTGTGTGTGTTAGTGACTGAATGTGTGTGTGTGTGTTAGTGACTGAATGTGTGTGTGTGTTAGTGACTGAATGTGTGTGTGTGTTAGTGACTGAATGTGTGTGTGTGTTAGTGACTGAATGTGTGTGTGTGTGTTAGTGAGTGAATGTGTGTGTGTGTGTTAGTGAGTGAATGTGTGTGTGTGTGTTAGTGACTGAATGTGTGTGTGTTAGTGACTGAATGTGTGTGTGTGTGTTAGTGAGTGAATGTGTGTGTGTGTGTTAGTGAGTGAATGTGTGTGTGTGTATGTTAGTGAATGTGTGTGTGTTAGTGACTGAATGTGTGTGTGTGTGTGTTAGTGACTGAATGTGTGTGTGTGTGTGTTAGTGAATGTGTGTGTGTGTTAGTGAGTGAATGTGTGTGTGTGTTAGTGAATGTGTGTGTGTGTTAGTGACTGAATGTGTGTGTTAGTGAGTGAATGTGTGTGTGTGTATGTTAGTGAATGTGTGTGTGTGTTAGTGACTGAATGTGTGTGTTAGTGAGTGAATGTGTGTGTGTGTTAGTGAATGTGTGTGTGTGTGTTAGTGACTGAATGTGTGTGTGTTAGTGACTGAATGTGTGTGTTAGTGACTGAATGTGTGTGTGTTAGTGAATGTGTGTGTGTGTGTTAGTGAGTGAATGTGTGTGTGTGTTAGTGAATGTGTGTGTGTGTTAGTGACTGAATGTGTGTGTGTTAGTGAATGTGTGTGTGTGTGTTAGTGAATGTGTGTGTGTGTTAGTGAGTGAATGTGTGTGTGTGTGTGTTAGTGACTGAATGTGTGTGTGTGTGTGTTAGTGAATGTGTGTGTGTGTGTGTTAGTGAATGTGTGTGTGTTAGTGACTGAATGTGTGTGTGTGTGTGTGTTAGTGAATGTGTGTGTGTGTTAGTGAGTGAATGTGTGTGTGTTAGTGAATGTGTGTGTGTGTGTTAGTGAGTGAATGTGTGTGTGTGTTAGTGACTGAATGTGTGTGTGTGTGTTAGTGACTGAATGTGTGTGTGTGTGTTAGTGACTGAATGTGTGTGTGTGTTAGTGAGTGAATGTGTGTGTGTGTTAGTGACTGAATGTGTGTGTGTGTGTTAGTGACTGAATGTGTGTGTGTGTGTTAGTGAGTGAATGTGTGTGTGTGTGTGTTAGTGAGTGAATGTGTGTGTGTGTGTTAGTGACTGAATGTGTGTGTGTGTGTTAGTGAGTGAATGTGTGTGTGTGTTAGTGACTGAATGTGTGTGTGTTAGTGAGTGAATGTGTGTGTGTGTGTTAGTGACTGAATGTGTGTGTGTGTGTTAGTGAGTGAATGTGTGTGTGTGTGTGTTAGTGACTGAATGTGTGTGTGTGTGTGTTAGTGACTGAATGTGTGTGTGTGTTAGTGACTGAATGTGTGTGTGTGTTAGTGAGTGAATGTGTGTGTGTGTGTGTTAGTGACTGAATGTGTGTGTGTTAGTGAGTGAATGTGTGTGTGTGTGTGTTAGTGAGTGAATGTGTGTGTGTGTGTTAGTGAGTGAATGTGTGTGTGTGTGTGTTAGTGAGTGAATGTGTGTGTGTGTGTGTTAGTGAGTGAATGTGTGTGTGTGTGTTAGTGAGTGAATGTGTGTGTTAGTGACTGAATGTGTGTGTGTGTGTTAGTGACTGAATGTGTGTGTGTGTTAGTGACTGAGTGTGTGTGTGTGTGTTAGTGACTGAATGTGTGTGTGTGTTAGTGACTGAATGTGTGTGTGTGTGTTAGTGACTGAATGTGTGTGTGTGTGTTAGTGAGTGAATGTGTGTGTGTGTGTTAGTGAGTGAATGTGTGTGTGTGTGTTAGTGAGTGAATGTGTGTGTGTGTGTTAGTGAGTGAATGTGTGTGTGTGTTAGTGAGTGAATGTGTGTGTGTGTGTTAGTGAGTGAATGTGTGTGTGTGTTAGTGACTGAGTGTGTGTGTGTGTGTTAGTGACTGAATGTGTGTGTGTGTTAGTGACTGAATGTGTGTGTGTGTGTTAGTGACTGAATGTGTGTGTGTGTGTTAGTGACTGAATGTGTGTGTGTGTGTTAGTGAGTGAATGTGTGTGTGTGTGTTAGTGAGTGAATGTGTGTGTGTGTGTTAGTGAGTGAATGTGTGTGTGTGTGTGTTAGTGACTGAATGTGTGTGTGTTAGTGAGTGAATGTGTGTGTGTGTGTTAGTGAGTGAATGTGTGTGTGTGTGTTAGTGAGTGAATGTGTGTGTGTGTGTTAGTGAGTGAATGTGTGTGTGTGTGTTAGTGAGTGAATGTGTGTGTGTGTGTTAGTGAGTGAATGTGTGTGTGTGTGTGTTAGTGACTGAATGTGTGTGTGTGTGTGTGTGTTAGTGACTGAATGTGTGTGTGTGTTAGTGAGTGAATGTGTGTGTGTGTTAGTGAGTGAATGTGTGTGTGTGTTAGTGACTGAATGTGTGTGTGTGTGTTAGTGAGTGAATGTGTGTGTGTGTGTTAGTGACTGAATGTGTGTGTGTGTTAGTGACTGAATGTGTGTGTGTGTGTTAGTGACTGAATGTGTGTGTGTGTGTTAGTGACTGAATGTGTGTGTGTGTGTTAGTGACTGAATGTGTGTGTGTGTGTTAGTGAGTGAATGTGTGTGTGTGTGTTAGTGAGTGAATGTGTGTGTGTGTGTTAGTGAGTGAATGTGTGTGTGTTAGTGACTGAATGTGTGTGTGTGTTAGTGACTGAATGTGTGTGTGTGTGTTAGTGACTGAATGTGTGTGTGTGTGTTAGTGACTGAATGTGTGTGTGTGTGTTAGTGAGTGAATGTGTGTGTGTGTGTTAGTGAGTGAATGTGTGTGTGTGTGTTAGTGAGTGAATGTGTGTGTGTGTGTTAGTGAGTGAATGTGTGTGTGTGTGTGTTAGTGACTGAATGTGTGTGTGTGTGTGTGTGTTAGTGACTGAATGTGTGTGTGTGTTAGTGAGTGAATGTGTGTGTGTGTTAGTGAGTGAATGTGTGTGTGTGTTAGTGACTGAATGTGTGTGTGTGTGTTAGTGAGTGAATGTGTGTGTGTGTGTTAGTGACTGAATGTGTGTGTGTGTTAGTGACTGAATGTGTGTGTGTGTGTTAGTGACTGAATGTGTGTGTGTGTGTTAGTGACTGAATGTGTGTGTGTGTGTTAGTGACTGAATGTGTGTGTGTGTGTTAGTGACTGAATGTGTGTGTGTGTGTTAGTGAGTGAATGTGTGTGTGTGTGTTAGTGACTGAATGTGTGTGTGTTAGTGACTGAATGTGTGTGTGTGTGTTAGTGAGTGAATGTGTGTGTGTGTGTTAGTGAGTGAATGTGTGTGTGTGTGTGTGTTAGTGAATGTGTGTGTGTGTTAGTGAGTGAATGTGTGTGTGTGTTAGTGACTGAATGTGTGTGTGTTAGTGAATGTGTGTGTGTGTGTTAGTGAATGTGTGTGTGTTAGTGACTGAGTGTGTGTGTGTGTTAGTGACTGAATGTGTGTGTGTGTTAGTGACTGAGTGTGTGTGTGTGTTAGTGACTGAATGTGTGTGTGTGTGTTAGTGACTGAATGTGTGTGTGTGTTAGTGAGTGAATGTGTGTGTGTGTGTGTTAGTGACTGAATGTGTGTGTGTGTTAGTGACTGAATGTGTGTGTGTGTGTTAGTGACTGAATGTGTGTGTGTGTTAGTGACTGAATGTGTGTGTTAGTGACTGAATGTGTGTGTGTGTGTGTGTTAGTGACTGAATGTGTGTGTGTGTTAGTGACTGAATGTGTGTGTGTGTGTGTGTTAGTGACTGAATGTGTGTGTGTGTGTGTTAGTGACTGAATGTGTGTGTGTTAGTGACTGAATGTGTGTGTGTGTGTGTTAGTGACTGAATGTGTGTGTGTGTTAGTGACTGAATGTGTGTGTGTGTGTTAGTGAGTGAATGTGTGTGTTAGTGACTGAATGTGTGTGTGTGTTAGTGACTGAATGTGTGTGTGTGTTAGTGAGTGAATGTGTGTGTGTGTGTTAGTGACTGAATGTGTGTGTTAGTGACTGAATGTGTGTGTGTGTGTGTGTGTTAGTGACTGAATGTGTGTGTGTGTTAGTGACTGAATGTGTGTGTGTGTGTTAGTGACTGAATGTGTGTGTGTGTGTGTTAGTGACTGAATGTGTGTGTGTGTGTTAGTGACTGAATGTGTGTGTGTGTTAGTGAGTGAATGTGTGTGTGTGTTAGTGACTGAATGTGTGTGTGTGTTAGTGACTGAATGTGTGTGTGTGTGTGTTAGTGACTGAATGTGTGTGTGTGTGTTAGTGACTGAATGTGTGTGTGTGTGTTAGTGACTGAATGTGTGTGTGTGTGTGTTAGTGACTGAATGTGTGTGTGTGTGTTAGTGACTGAATGTGTGTGTGTGTGTGTTAGTGACTGAATGTGTGTGTGTGTGTTAGTGACTGAATGTGTGTGTGTGTGTTAGTGACTGAATGTGTGTGTGTGTTAGTGACTGAATGTGTGTGTGTGTGTGTTAGTGACTGAATGTGTGTGTGTTAGTGACTGAATGTGTGTGTGTTAGTGAGTGAATGTGTGTGTGTTAGTGACTGAATGTGTGTGTGTTAGTGACTGAATGTGTGTGTGTTAGTGAGTGAATGTGTGTGTGTTAGTGACTGAATGTGTGTGTGTTAGTGACTGAATGTGTGTGTGTGTTAGTGACTGAATGTGTGTGTGTGTGTGTTAGTGACTGAATGTGTGTGTGTTAGTGACTGAATGTGTGTGTGTGTTAGTGACTGAATGTGTGTGTGTGTGTGTTAGTGACTGAATGTGTGTGTGTTAGTGACTGAATGTGTGTGTGTTAGTGAGTGAATGTGTGTGTGTGTGTGTTAGTGACTGAATGTGTGTGTGTGTGTGTTAGTGACTGAATGTGTGTGTGTGTGTTAGTGACTGAATGTGTGTGTGTGTGTTAGTGACTGAATGTGTGTGTGTGTGTTAGTGACTGAATGTGTGTGTGTGTGTGTTAGTGACTGAATGTGTGTGTGTGTGTGTTAGTGACTGAATGTGTGTGTGTGTGTTAGTGACTGAATGTGTGTGTGTTAGTGAGTGAATGTGTGTGTGTGTGTTAGTGAGTGAATGTGTGTGTGTGTGTTAGTGACTGAATGTGTGTGTGTGTGTTAGTGACTGAATGTGTGTGTGTGTGTTAGTGACTGAATGTGTGTGTGTGTGTTAGTGACTGAATGTGTGTGTGTGTGTTAGTGACTGAATGTGTGTGTGTGTGTGTGTTAGTGAGTGAATGTGTGTGTGTGTTAGTGAGTGAATGTGTGTGTGTGTTAGTGAGTGAATGTGTGTGTGTGTGTTAGTGACTGAATGTGTGTGTGTGTGTTAGTGACTGAGTGTGTGTGTGTGTTAGTGACTGAGTGTGTGTGTGTGTTAGTGAGTGAATGTGTGTGTGTGTGTTAGTGACTGAATGTGTGTGTGTTAGTGAGTGAATGTGTGTGTGTGTGTTAGTGACTGAATGTGTGTGTGTTAGTGACTGAATGTGTGTGTGTGTTAGTGACTGAATGTGTGTGTGTGTGTTAGTGACTGAATGTGTGTGTGTGTGTTAGTGACTGAATGTGTGTGTGTTAGTGAGTGAATGTGTGTGTGTGTGTTAGTGAGTGAATGTGTGTGTGTGTGTTAGTGACTGAATGTGTGTGTGTGTGTTAGTGACTGAATGTGTGTGTGTTAGTGACTGAATGTGTGTGTGTGTGTTAGTGACTGAATGTGTGTGTGTGTGTGTTAGTGAGTGAATGTGTGTGTGTGTTAGTGACTGAATGTGTGTGTGTGTTAGTGACTGAATGTGTGTGTGTGTTAGTGACTGAATGTGTGTGTTAGTGAGTGAATGTGTGTGTGTGTTAGTGACTGAATGTGTGTGTGTGTTAGTGACTGAGTGTGTGTGTGTTAGTGACTGAATGTGTGTGTCTGTGTGTTAGTGACTGAATGTGTGTGTGTGTGTGTTAGTGACTGAATGTGTGTGTGTGTTAGTGAATGTGTGTGTGTGTGTTAGTGACTGAGTGTGTGTGTGTGTTAGTGACTGAATGTGTGTGTGTGTGTTAGTGACTGAATGTGTGTGTGTGTTAGTGACTGAATGTGTGTGTTAGTGAGTGAATGTGTGTGTGTGTTAGTGACTGAATGTGTGTGTGTGTGTTAGTGACTGAATGTGTGTGTGTGTGTGTTAGTGAGTGAATGTGTGTGTGTTAGTGACTGAATGTGTGTGTGTGTGTTAGTGACTGAATGTGTGTGTGTGTGTGTTAGTGAGTGAATGTGTGTGTGTTAGTGACTGAGTGTGTGTGTGTGTGTTAGTGACTGAATGTGTGTGTGTGTTAGTGACTGAATGTGTGTGTTAGTGAGTGAATGTGTGTGTGTGTTAGTGACTGAATGTGTGTGTGTGTTAGTGACTGAATGTGTGTGTGTTAGTGAGTGAATGTGTGTGTTAGTGAGTGAATGTGTGTGTGTGTGTGTGTGTTAGTGAGTGAATGTGTGTGTGTGTGTTAGTGACTGAATGTGTGTGTGTGTGTTAGTGAGTGAATGTGTGTGTGTGTTAGTGAGTGAATGTGTGTGTGTGTTAGTGACTGAATGTGTGTGTGTGTGTTAGTGACTGAGTGTGTGTGTGTTAGTGAGTGAATGTGTGTGTGTGTGTGTTAGTGAGTGAATGTGTGTGTGTGTTAGTGACTGAGTGTGTGTGTGTTAGTGAGTGAATGTGTGTGTGTTAGTGAGTGAATGTGTGTGTGTGTTAGTGACTGAATGTGTGTGTGTGTGTTAGTGAGTGAATGTGTGTGTGTGTTAGTGAGTGAATGTGTGTGTGTGTTAGTGAGTGAATGTGTGTGTGTGTGTTAGTGACTGAATGTGTGTGTGTGTGTTAGTGACTGAATGTGTGTGTGTTAGTGACTGAATGTGTGTGTGTGTGTGTGTGTTAGTGACTGAATGTGTGTGTGTTAGTGACTGAATGTGTGTGTGTGTGTTAGTGAGTGAATGTGTGTGTGTGTTAGTGACTGAATGTGTGTGTGTGTGTTAGTGACTGAATGTGTGTGTGTGTTAGTGAGTGAATGTGTGTGTGTGTTAGTGACTGAATGTGTGTGTGTGTGTTAGTGACTGAATGTGTGTGTGTTAGTGACTGAATGTGTGTGTGTGTGTGTGTGTGTTAGTGACTGAATGTGTGTGTGTGTGTGTGTGTGTGTTAGTGACTGAATGTGTGTGTGTGTGTGTGTGTGTTAGTGACTGAATGTGTGTGTGTGTGTTAGTGACTGAATGTGTGTGTGTGTTAGTGACTGAATGTGTGTGTGTGTGTGTGTTAGTGACTGAATGTGTGTGTGTGTGTGTTAGTGACTGAATGTGTGTGTGTGTTAGTGAGTGAATGTGTGTGTGTGTTAGTGACTGAGTGTGTGTGTGTTAGTGACTGAGTGTGTGTGTGTTAGTGAGTGAATGTGTGTGTGTGTTAGTGAGTGAGTGTGTGTGTGTTAGTGACTGAGTGTGTGTGTGTTAGTGACTGAGTGTGTGTGTGTTAGTGACTGAGTGTGTGTGTTAGTGAGTGAATGTGTGTGTGTGTTAGTGAGTGAATGTGTGTGTGTGTTAGTGACTGAGTGTGTGTGTGTTAGTGACTGAGTGTGTGTGTGTGTGTTAGTGACTGAGTGTGTGTGTGTTAGTGAGTGAATGTGTGTGTGTGTGTTAGTGACTGAGTGTGTGTGTGTTAATGAGTGAATGTGTGTGTGTGTTAGTGACTGAGTGTGTGTGTGTTAGTGAGTGAATGTGTGTGTGTGTGTTAGTGACTGAGTGTGTGTGTGTTAGTGAGTGAATGTGTGTGTGTGTGTTAGTGACTGAGTGTGTGTGTGTTAGTGAGTGAATGTGTGTGTGTGTTAGTGAGTGAATGTGTGTGTGTGTTAGTGACTGAGTGTGTGTGTGTTAGTGAGTGAATGTGTGTGTGTGTTAGTGACTGAGTGTGTGTGTGTTAGTGAGTGAATGTGTGTGTGTGTTAGTGAGTGAGTGTGTGTGTGTTAGTGACTGAGTGTGTGTGTGTTAGTGAATGAATGTGTGTGTGTGTGTTAGTGACTGAGTGTGTGTGTGTTAGTGAGTGAATGTGTGTGTGTGTTAGTGAGTGAATGTGTGTGTGTGTTAGTGACTGAGTGTGTGTTAGTGACTGAGTGTGTGTGTGTTAGTGAGTGAATGTGTGTGTGTTAGTGACTGAGTGTGTGTGTGTTAGTGACTGAATGTGTGTGTGTGTTAGTGACTGAGTGTGTGTGTGTTAGTGACTGAGTGTGTGTGTGTTAGTGAGTGAATGTGTGTGTGTGTTAGTGAGTGAATGTGTGTGTGTGTTAGTGACTGAGTGTGTGTGTGTGAATATTATCACACACTTGGATTACGTATATAAAATGAAGAATCATGAATCCTTTTTTTGAAACAGTTTAACCACAGACTCAAAGAAAACAGCAAACCACTGGAATCATGCAGGTTAAAAAACAACAAGAATAACCATCATATTAATAATAATAACAACAACAACAACAACAACAACAACAACAATTATAATAATAAATATACAACACAACAGGTCAGCTGAGATCTGAGTACCAAAAAACATAAATACAGACAGGACCTCTGGATGGCTTCACTTTGAGGAGCAGGAGTCAATAAAGGGGAGGAGTCAATAAAGGGGAGGAGTCAATAAAGGGGAGGAGTCAATAAAGGGGACGAACAGTAAAGAAGCGGAGGACTCATGAAAGTGAAGGTCAAAGTTTTCTCATATGTTGACTGAATCTGTCTCTCAGTCTGTGAACATCAGACCACCTGTTTCTTTTAGACTAGCTGCACAGAGCTTGGAGCATGCTAAGTATAATAAAGGTCACATGACATGTCTGGTGTTACCTTTCAGTCTGAGCGATGACCTCATCAATTAAACACATTTTTGTTGTTGTTCCTCGTTTATCCACCAACAGTCAGGCAAGAAGAGGAACAACGTAGTCGGACTGACTCGCAGTGACTCAGACTGACTCGCAGTGACTCAGACTGACTCGCAGTGACTCAGACTGACTCGCAGTGATTCAGACTGACTGACTCGCAGTGACTCAGACTGACTCGCAGTGACTCAGACTGACTCGCAGTGATTCAGACTGACTGACTCGCAGTGACTCAGGCTGACTCGCAGTGACTCAGACTGACTCGCAGTGACTCAGGCTGACTCGCAGTGACTCAGACTGACTCGCAGTGACTCAGACTGACTCGCAGTGACTCAGACCGACTCGCAGTGATTCAGACTGACTGACTCACAGTGACTCAGACTGACTCGCAGTGATTCAGACTGACTCGCAGTGACTCAGACTGACTCGCAGTGATTCAGACTGACTGACTCGCAGTGACTCAGGCTGACTCGCAGTGACTCAGGCTGACTGACTTGCAGTGACTCAGACTGACTTGCAGTGACTGACTGACTCGCAGTGACTCACTGTGACTCAGACTGACTTGCAGTGACTGACTGACTCGCAGTGACTCACTGTGACTCAGGCTGACTGACTCGCAGTGACTCAGACTGACTCGCAGTGACTCATGCTGACTGACTCGCAGTGATTCAGACTGACTCGCAGTGACTCTGACTGACTGACTTGCAGTGATTCAGACTGACTCGCAGTGACTCAGACTGACTGACTCGCAGTGATTCAGACTGACTGACTCGCAGTGACTCAGACTGACTGACTTGCAGTGACTCAGACTGACCCGCAGTGACTCATGCTGACTGACTCACAGTGACTCAGGCTGACTCGCAGCGACTCAGACTGACTCGCAGTGACTCATGCTGACTGACTCACAGTGACTCAGACTGACTCGCAGTGACTCATGCTGACTGACTCGCAGTGATTCAGACTGACTCGCAGTGACTCAGACTGACTGACTCGCAGTGATTCAGACTGACTGACTCGCAGTGACTCAGACTGACTGACTTGCAGTGACTCAGACTGACTCGCAGTGACTCAGACTGACTGACTCGCAGTGACTCAGACTGACTCGCAGTGACTCAGACTGACTGACTCGCAGTGACTCAGACTGACTGACTCGCAGTGACTCAGACTGACTGACTCGCAGTGACTCAGACTGACTCGCAGTGACTCAGACTGACTCGCAGTGACTCAGACTGACTCGCAGTGACTCAGACCGACTCGCAGTGATTCAGACTGACTGACTCACAGTGACTCAGACTGACTCGCAGTGATTCAGACTGACTCGCAGTGACTCAGACTGACTCGCAGTGATTCAGACTGACTGACTCGCAGTGACTCAGGCTGACTCGCAGTGACTCAGGCTGACTGACTTGCAGTGACTCAGACTGACTTGCAGTGACTGACTGACTCGCAGTGACTCACTGTGACTCAGACTGACTTGCAGTGACTGACTGACTCGCAGTGACTCACTGTGACTCAGGCTGACTGACTCGCAGTGACTCAGACTGACTCGCAGTGACTCATGCTGACTGACTCGCAGTGATACAGACTGACTCGCAGTGACTCTGACTGACTGACTTGCAGTGATTCAGACTGACTCGCAGTGACTCAGACTGACTGACTCGCAGTGATTCAGACTGACTGACTCGCAGTGACTCAGACTGACTGACTTGCAGTGACTCAGACTGACTCGCAGTGACTCAGACTGACTGACTCGCAGTGACTCATGCTGACTGACTCGCAGTGATTCAGACTGACTCGCAGTGACTCTGACTGACTGACTTGCAGTGACTCAGACTGACCCGCAGTGACTCATGCTGACTGACTCACAGTGACTCAGGCTGACTCGCAGCGACTCAGACTGACTCGCAGTGACTCATGCTGACTGACTCACAGTGACTCAGACTGACTCGCAGTGACTCATGCTGACTGACTCGCAGTGATTCAGACTGACTCGCAGTGACTCAGACTGACTGACTCGCAGTGATTCAGACTGACTGACTCGCAGTGACTCAGACTGACTGACTTGCAGTGACTCAGACTGACTCGCAGTGACTCAGACTGACTGACTCGCAGTGACTCAGACTGACTCGCAGTGACTCAGACTGACTGACTCGCAGTGACTCAGACTGACTGACTCGCAGTGACTCAGACTGACTGACTCGCAGTGACTCAGACTGACTCGCAGTGACTCAGACTGACTGACTCGCAGTGACTCAGACTGACTGACTCGCAGTGACTCAGACTGACTGACTCGCAGTGACTCAGACTGACTCGGAGTGACTCAGACTGACTCGCAGTGACTCAGACTGACTGACTTGCAGTGACTCAGACTGACTCGCAGTGACTCAGACTGACTGACTCGCAGTGACTCATGCTGACTGACTCGCAGTGATTCAGACTGACTCGCAGTGACTCTGACTGACTGACTTGCAGTGACTCAGACTGACCCGCAGTGACTCATGCTGACTGACTCACAGTGACTCAGGCTGACTCGCAGCGACTCAGACTGACTCGCAGTGACTCATGCTGACTGACTCACAGTGACTCAGACTGACTCGCAGTGACTCATGCTGACTGACTCGCAGTGATTCAGACTGACTCGCAGTGACTCAGACTGACTGACTCGCAGTGATTCAGACTGACTGACTCGCAGTGACTCAGACTGACTGACTTGCAGTGACTCAGACTGACTCGCAGTGACTCAGACTGACTGACTCGCAGTGACTCAGACTGACTCGCAGTGACTCAGACTGACTGACTCGCAGTGACTCAGACTGACTGACTCGCAGTGACTCAGACTGACTGACTCGCAGTGACTCAGACTGACTCGCAGTGACTCAGACTGACTGACTCGCAGTGACTCAGACTGACTGACTCGCAGTGACTCAGACTGACTCGGAGTGACTCAGACTGACTCGCAGTGACTCAGACTGACTCGGAGTGACTCAGACTGACTCGCAGTGACTCAGACTGACTCGCAGTGACTCAGACTGACTCGCAGTGACTCAGACTGACTCGCAGTGACTCAGACCGACTCACCGGGACTCTAGATCTGACTCTGATTACAGCTGATGATATATAAATATTTGCCAGCTAGCAGAGGTCTTTGGTTACCCTTCACTGTTCATATGACCTTCATCATCTTATTCATGAACTGATCAAACAGCACTGAGAGGATAGGGGGACATTTTTATCATATCAACAGAGATCGCCCACTGTTCTGTCAGGACACAGTTTGCACTCCAATAAGGAGGAGGTCAAAGTCGTACCGAGCAGGACGTACACCTCGGTAATGGTTTTTACGGACGGACCAGGGAAACAACAGGAGGCAGTCTTTACAGTCATACCAACATCAGAACCCAACCAGTGACATCATTCATTTTTAATTTCTGATTGGTCCAATTATCTCAAACATTATTGAGGGCTAACCTTTGATCCAGCTAACATGCTAACGGGTATAACAATTGTTAGCCTGTAGTCCAGTGAACAAGTTAGTTTTATGGCTAGCTGTAGTCCAGTGTGTTGGCATTAGGATGTTGGCTAGCTGTCTAAAGTCAGAGATTTTTTTTATTTTTTTTTTCGAAACTCTATTTATCCCTGTGGGGTAATTAGCGCACCAAGCTTTCGACCACAGGAGCAGCGAACTGCATACACCCTGACAGAGCAGGAGGAGCAATTCAGGGTTAAGTGTCTTGCCCAAGGACACATCGGACATGTTGCTCACAGGAGCTGGGGATCGAACCCTCGACCTTCTGGTTGAGAGACGATGACTCTACCCACTGAGCCACAGCCGCCCTGAGATGTGTATTTAGGTTACATTTAGAAGTGTTAGCCTGTCAGCTAGCATATTAGCCTGCTGTAAGTGTTGAGTCAGAGTAGTGTGCTAGCCTGTCAGTTAGCATTTTAGCCTGCTGTAGGTGTTGGGTCAAAGTATTGTGCTAGCCTGTCAGTTAGCATGTTAGCTGAGCATTTTAGCCTCCTAGCAGAGCAGCAGCAACTCATCGTCGCTGCTCTCTGTCTTGCTCGTTGCCTCGATACAGGCATCAGGGATCTGAGCCGTGTGGACCATCCTGCAGTGTTCACAGGGGCCGTCACGCCCTCCCCGACCAGCGTTTCCATGTTGATGCCGGTGGTGCTCCAGGAGCAGCTGTCTGTTGTCGCTCACCAACAAGGAGGAAGAGGAGGAGGAGGAGGAGGAGGAGTCAGAGACGGGAATCAAAAGCTCAACATCCTCTTCTTCTTCTCTGCTTCCTCTTCGCTCAGCAGCCTCAACCCCCCCTCTTCCTGTCTCCAACTGGTGAAGTGGACTGTGATTGGTCCATGTCTGGTCCTGCTGGATGGGGCTTGTTCTGGTCAGGTTTCTGGCAAGTCTGTGCAGGTTCTGGGCTAGTCGCTGTAGAGCTGATGTGGGCGGAGCCTGGAGCTCTGAGGCCTCAATCTGGTGTTCAGGATCTGGTCTGGATGTTACTGTTGCGACTGGGCTGGAGGGGGGGAGGGTCTCTCTGGGTCTGTCACGAGCTCTATCGTGGGCTGGCGACGGCATCACAGGGGGCGCTGATGTGACAGACAGCAGGGCCTCTACAGCGGAGGAGGGCTGAGTTTTGTTGGGTAGAGGGGCAACTGGCCCGCCAACTGCACCCACTCCTCGCTCTCTTCCTCGCTCACCTTCCGTATCTGTGTCATCTGAGTCCGGAGACAGCAGGTCTGATCCAGAACTCCCGGTGCTCCCAGTGCCAGTGCTGTCCTCCAGGTCAGCAGAGACCAGAGCCAGAGACCCAGACCGCCGGGACCGCGAGAATGTGAAGAGACGCCGCCACAGGTTGCCACGATGACCGGAGGAGGGAAGTCTGAGAGAGGTAAAGCCGAGCTGAGAACGAACAGCCAGACGGAGGTTTTCCAGGACAGATGCCTGAGGGAACATTTTTTTAAAAGATCAGAGATGAACAGGAAACAGCATCTTCTAAAGGTCACACTCGAGTGTAAAAGTTAGTCTTCATGCAGCTGACGCTCAGGAAAACGAGAACTGTACCTGACTCCCAGAGCACACCGGAAAATCCTCCACAGGTGGGATCAATCCCTGGGCGATAAGCTGACCATAAGAGGGCGGGGCTTCCCTTCTCAGGAGCTCCGCCTCTACACGGGACAGCTGTGTCTCAAATGACCTGCAACGACCAATCCAAGGGCTCTCAATGTCCAATCACATGGAACATGTAGACTCTCACAGATCAGATCGACCTATAAGTAGGTCTTTACTTGATAAATGAATAAAGCTTTATGAGTAAAGATTGACTGATTGACCAATCACCTGCCTGGGTTTTTCTGAGAAGCAATTTTCAGTGTTAGTAAGTAATAAATAAATTTTCAATAGAAGTGTGTTTGGGGGCTCACCTGCGTTCAAACATGCGCAGTGAATAGAGTTTGCAGGTGCAGCCGAGGGCGATGACCAATAGGAGGCCACAGATGAGGCTGCCGATGACGGCGGCGGTGATGACTCTGGTGGGAACTATGACGGGACAGCTCTCCTCATCACTTCCGTCCCCACAGTCGTCTTGAGCGTCACACACCCACGACTCAAACACACAGCGGTTATTCTGCAGGAGGTCAAAGGTCAGAAAAGGCGACACTGTAAATTAAATTCCTGTAAGTACTTCATGAAACGTTCTCTGGTGCAGAACATGAACAACTTGATTCATGATGCAATCACATTTTCAGAACATTACAAACAACATTAGTTTTTACTGTGTAATTTATAAATACACATTTTGTACACTGTTACGTATGCTTAAAATGTGCACGTCAGCACTGTACCATCTAAAGGTCTTACCTGCAGACTGCACCATCTAAAGGTCCTACCTGCAGACTGCACCATCTAAAGGTCCTACCTGCAGACTGCACTGTACCATCTAAAGGTCTTACCTGCAGACTGCACCATCTAAAGGTCTTACCTGCAGACTGCACCATCTAAAGGTCTTACCTGCAGACTGCACCATCTAAAGGTCTTACCTGCAGACTGCACCATCTAAAGGTCTTACCTGCAGACTGCACCATCTAAAGGTCTTACCTGCAGACTGCACCATCTAAAGGTCTTACCTGCAGACTGCACCATCTAAAGGTCTTACCTGCAGACTGCACCATCTAAAGGTCTTACCTGCAGACTGCACCATCTAAAGGTATTACCTGCAGACTGCATTGCACCATCTAAAGGTATTACCTGCAGACTGTACCATCTAAAGGTCTTACCTGCAGACTGTACCATCTAAAGGTCTTACCTGCAGACTGCACCATCTAAAGGTCTTACCTGCAGACTGCACCATCTAAAGGTCTTACCCGCAGACTGTACCATCTAAAAGGTCTTACCTGCAGACTGCACTGTACCATCTAAAGGTCTTACCTGCAGACTGCACTGTACCATCTAAAGGTCTTACCTGCAGACTGCACTGTACCATCTAAAGGTCTTACCTGCAGACTGCACTGTACCATCTAAAGGTCCTACCTGCAGACTGCACTGTACCATCTAAAGGTCCTACCTGCAGACTGCACTGTACCATCTAAAGGTCCTACCTGCAGACTGCACTGTACCATCTAAAGGTCTTACCTGCAGACTGCACTGTACCATCTAAAGGTCTTACCTGCAGACTGTACCATCTAAAGGTCTTACCTGCAGACTGTACCATCCACAGGTCTTACCTGCAGACTGCACCATCTAAAGGTCTTACCTGCAGACTGCACTGTACCATCTAAAGGTCCTACCTGCAGACTGCACTGTACCATCCACAGGTCTTACCTGCAGACTGTACCATCTAAAGGTCTTACCTGCAGACTGTACCATCTAAAGGTCTTACCTGCAGACTGCACCATCTAAAGGTCTTACCTGCAGACTGCACTGTACCATCCACAGGTCTAACCTGCAGACTGCACCATCTAAAGGTCTTACCTGCAGACTGTACCATCTAAAGGTCCTACCTGCAGACTGCACTGTACCATCTAAAGGTCTTACCTGCAGACTGCACTGTACCATCTAAAGGTCTTACCTGCAGACTGCACCATCTAAAGGTCTTACCTGCAGACTGCACCATCTAAAAGTCTTACCCGCAGACTGTACCATCTAAAAGGTCTTACCTGCAGACTGCACTGTACCATCTAAAGGTCTTACCTGCAGACTGCACTGTACCATCTAAAGGTCTTACCTGCAGACTGCACTGTACCATCTAAAGGTCTTACCTGCAGACTGCACTGTACCATCTAAAGGTCCTACCTGCAGACTGCACTGTACCATCCACAGGTCTTACCTGCAGACTGTACCATCTAAAGGTCTTACCTGCAGACTGTACCATCTAAAGGTCTTACCTGCAGACTGCACCATCTAAAGGTCCTACCTGCAGACTGCACCATCTAAAGGTCCTACCTGCAGACTGCACTGTACCATCCACAGGTCTTACCTGCAGACTGTACCATCTAAAGGTCTTACCTGCAGACTGTACCATCTAAAGGTCTTACCTGCAGACTGTACCATCTAAAGGTCTTACCTGCAGACTGCACTGTACCATCTAAAGGTCTTACCTGCAGACTGCACTGTACCATCCACAGGTCTTACCTGCAGACTGCACCATCTAAAGGTCTTACCTGCAGACTGTACCATCTAAAGGTCCTACCTGCAGACTGCACTGTACCATCTAAAGGTCTTACCTGCAGACTGCACTGTACCATCTAAAGGTCTTACCTGCAGACTGCACTGTACCATCTAAAGGTCTTACCTGCAGACTGCACCATCTAAAGGTCTTACCTGCAGACTGTACCATCTAAAGGTCCTACCTGCAGACTGCACTGTACCATCTAAAGGTCTTACCTGCAGACTGCACCATCTAAAGGTCTTACCTGCAGACTGTACCATCTAAAGGTCCTACCTGCAGACTCTACCATCTAAAGGTCTTACCTGCAGACTGCACTGTACCATCTAAAGGTCCTACCTGCAGACTGCACCATCTAAAGGTCTTACCTGCAGACTGCACCATCTAAAGGTCTTACCTGCAGACTGTACCATCTAAAGGTCTTACCTGCAGACTGCACCATCTAAAGGTCTTACCTGCAGACTGTACCATCTAAAGGTCTTACCTGCAGACTGCACCATCTAAAGGTCTTACCTGCAGACTGCACCATCTAAAGGTCTTACCTGCAGACTGCACCATCTAAAGGTCTTACCTGCAGACTGCACCATCTAAAGGTCTTACCTGCAGACTGTACCATCTAAAGGTCTTACCTGCAGACTGCACCATCTAAAGGTCTTACCTGCAGACTGCACCATCTAAAGGTCTTACCTGCAGACTGTACCATCTAAAGGTCTTACCTGCAGACTGCACCATCTAAAGGTCTTACCTGCAGACTGCACCATCTAAAGGTCTTACCTGCAGACTGCACCATCTAAAGGTCTTACCTGCAGACTGTACCATCTAAAGGTCCTACCTGCAGACTGTACCATCTAAAGGTCCTACCTGCAGACTGAACTGTACCATCTATAGGTCTTACCTGCAGACTGCACCATCTAAAGGTCTTACCTGCAGACTGTACCATCTAAAGGTCTTACCTGCAGACTGCACCATCTAAAGGTCTTACCTGCAGACTGTACCATCTGAAGGTCCTACCTGCAGACTGAACTGTACCATCTATAGGTCTTACCTGCAGACTGTACCATCTAAAGGTCCTACCTGCAGACTGAACTGTACCATCATTTATAGGTCTTACCTGCAGACTGCACTGTACCATCTAAAGGTCCTGAATGTTTCTCAATGTCCCTGACTGTTTTTGAATGCTTTCAATGATCCTGAAGTTTCATGAATGTTCTCAGAAAAACTGGTGATAAGAATCCTTGAGTGACTTTGAACTGAACACAAGTCTGGTTAAACTATCATCTATCAAGATCTACAAATCCTTTCAGTACCTTGCAGTGAAAGTTTCCGGGCTGGCAAAAGAAACAGTTCTTCTCATCAGAACCATTGGGGCAGCGATTCTGGTAGTTACAGCGGTCCGATCGAGGGTAACAGGCCCCGTTTCTGGAGCAGGGGAACTCGTCCTCCTGACATGAAGAACAGTTCAGCTCATCCCGTCCATTTGGACAGTGCCAGTACCCATCACAGCGCTGCTGCTCCGTGTAACAGCCCCAGTTCCCCCCACAGGGTACCTCCCAGGGCAGGCAGAACCCGTCAACCTAAACGGCAGAAGAACAGACACAGACAGATCATATCAACCTAAAGAACAGAACCAGACACAGACAGATCATATCAACCTAAAGAACAGAACCAGACACAGACAGATCATATCAACCTAAAGAACAGAACCAGACACAGACAGATCATATCAACCTAAAGAACAGAAATACAGTTAGAAACACACAGAGTAACACGCACAAACAGAACTACATAGAGAAATTTGAAAAAGAAAAAAGAGGGTAAAAATTACACACCTGGTAGGTGACGTTGAAGCCTCTGGCAGCGTTGATCTTGTCTGCATAGAAGTGAACTCGGAGCTGACCAGACGATGAAACCACAGCGACCGGCGCCCTGGAGTCGAAGGCCGTCAGCACCCTGAGGAGACGGCGGGGGTTCTCTTCAAGCCCGTCGTAAACCTTTACATAATCTCCATAACCTGTCCCATCGAGTTTAAAGTCGGTAAACCTCAAAATGACCTGCAGAGGGAGCAGAGGAAGGGGATTATTACAAGTCATTTTCCCTTCTTTAACCTTTGCCAGGTGGACTTGCCGTACCTTCCTGTGATCACCAGTGTCAATCAGCCAGGTGCAGTTGCTCCCTGGAGGGTAAAAATCCGGGTAGTTTGGAGAGCTGAAGGACCCATAGAAGTTTCTCAACAATTCTCCACAAGTGGGAACGTCACAGTCAATCTCATCCCCAAGGTCCTAAACAGGAAGAACAGGATGACAGTTGTCAAAGGCTCAGCAGTGATTCACCCTGAACACATGACAGAGTTCCTTCACTGAAACTAACCCAACATCATTATAGGCATCCTAATATGGTCCTGTCAATACAGAGGTTCTATCAGCTCAGGTCACACTTGAGACCTGTTTATTTAACTTCAGACGGTTCTGTTGATGATGGACAGAGAGTTCTGTTGATGATGGACAGAGGGTTCTGTTGATGATGATGGACAGAGAGTTCTGTTGATGATGGACAGAGAGTTCTGTTGATGATGGACAGAGGGTTCTGTTGATGATGATGGGCAGAGGGTTCTGTTGATGATGATGGGCAGAGGGTTCTGTTGATGATGATGGACAGAGAGTTCTGTTGATGATGATGGACAGAGGGTTCTGTTGATGAAGATGGACAGAGAGTTCTGTTGATGATGATGGACAGAGGGTTCTGTTGATGATGATGGACAGAGGGTTCTGTTGATGATGATGGGCAGAGGGTTCTGTTGATGATGGACAGAGGGTTCTGTTGATGATGATGGGCAGAGGGTTCTGTTGATGATGGACAGAGGGTTCTGTTGATGATGGACAGAGGGTTCTGTTGATGATGGACAGAGGGTTCTGTTGATGATGATGGACAGAGAGTTCTGTTGATGATGATGGGCAGAGGGTTCTGTTGATGATGATGGGCAGAGGGTTCTGTTGATGATGGACAGAGGGTTCTGTTGATGATGATGGACAGAGGGTTCTGTTGATGATGATGGACAGAGGGTTCTGTTGATGATGATGGACAGAGGGTTCTGTTGATGATGGACAGAGGGTTCTGTTGATGATGATGGGCAGAGGGTTCTGTTGATGATGATGGACAGAGGGTTCTGTTGATGATGATGGACAGAGGGTTCTGTTGATGATGATGGACAGAGGGTTCTGTTGATGATGATGGGCAGAGAGTTCTGCTGTCCACACTGAGGAATTCTAACCTTTCTTGATGGTGTTCTGTGCTTCTCAGTTTAATATTGTCAGGTGTCTAATCCTGACCCTGACCCTGACCCTGAACCTGACCCTGACCCTGATCCTGAACCTGAACCTGAACCTGAACCTGAACCTGACCCTGACCCTGAACCTGAACCTGACCCTGAACCTGACCCTGAACCTGATCCTGACCCTGAACCTGACCCTACGACTCTGACTGTACATAACATGATCTGGAAGCAGGAAGTGAGGTGAGTGTTACCTGACAGTCTATGCTGCCATCACAGCGCAGGCTGTGCGGGAGGCAGGTGTAGATTCGAGTGTAGCGTGACAGGCAGGGGAACTGGTTCAGGCTACAAGGCTGGAAGGAGAAAGGAGAGTCGACACACAGCTCCTCATCCGAGTTATCACCACACTCATCCATAGAGTTACAGCGCCACCAGTCAGGAACACACTTCCCATTAGAGCAGTGGAACTGGTCCACCTCACAGCCTGACGCCTCCGGTTTACCTACAACAAAACAGAGTCATCAGTTAATAATCAAACACTGTGAGTGTGTATTTATGAATCTGTGTTTGAGTAATAACTCCATACAGTAATGATCAGCTGATGTTCAGGTGAGTCTACAACAGCACAGACAAACAGTCCTCACCGCTGACGTAGGAAAGCCTGAAGCCTTTTCCTGTCATGCTGTCGTCAGAGTGGAAGTGGATCCACACGTGGTCCTGGGTGGAGATGTATGGTGGAGGAAGGGAGGAGCCACAGACCCTAAGCCCATCCAGATTCCTGTAGCTGCTGATGGACATCCAGTCTGATGAGCACCGATGGGAACCCTGTAGGTCAAAGTCCTGGAAGCTGCAGAGTCGGAGAAAAAGGTTAGTTTAGAACCTGATAGAAGCTTCTCCGTGTTTGGTTCTGACTCAGGGGATCAAGAGTAGACCTGTCCCAGATGACCTTAACAGTCTGGGTTGTTTGTAGTTAATCAGAAGGTCATTCATGTAATTTGGCCCTAAGCCATTAAGCGCTTTGTAAACTAGCATAATCATTAGAACCTGATAGAACTTGTTAGACCCTGTTGAAACACTGGGCTCGGTGAGCACAGAATTGTTTTTAGGGTTACTGGCTGTTGGGTTAGACATTGTATGAAACAGGACCCATCGCTATGGAAACAGTCTGGTTGTTACCTGATGGTGATGGTGTCTCCGGGTCGGGCTCTGATGTTCCAGCTGCAGTTTAGTCTGGACGGGTACTGAAAGGGCCAGCCGGGGCTGGTGATGACACCGCTGGCTGCTCGCAGCAGCTCCGCCCCCTCACCGCAGGCTGGACAGATAGAGGGGTTAGCCTGTCACTAAATCGTTTTCAGATTGTGATATAGCAGACGCTGTGACCTCACCATTAGAAATCCCTGACACGTAGACGTTGTCGTTCCTCTGAGACGCAGCAATGTATCCTGGGAAAAGGCACACAGGGGTTAACAGGAGGGCTGGGTTAAAAAAATCGATTAATCGATTCGAATCGATTTTCCTTTGAATGGCCCGATATCGATTCATAAAATCCTAAAATCGATTATTTAATAGTCTTTTCTACTGTGTGTAATGCAGCCTGCAGTTTAAAGCCGAGTAGTCTCGCGTGGACAGCCAGAGGGTTAGGGTCACCTCGTCACTAGGTGAGGAGCGCGAGCGTTGTTAAACATGGCGGGAGCGCTGAAGGCAGCAATGAACTGGACAACAGCAAAACTATATACAAGATCTGCAGCGTGGAGGTGAAATATTATGGAAACACAACGAATGTCCGAAATCATTTATCGAGACACCACCAGGAAACGCAGTCTGCAAAGACGTCGGAGCAGAAAATAACCGAGGCTGTCGCAACATTTACATGTAAGGACATACGACCACACAGCGTTGTTGAAGATGATGGTTTCTGCAGCCTTATAAAGACTCTGGAGCCACGCTACGTTATAGCAACACGCTAACAGATAAAGACTCTGGAGCCACGCTACGTTATAGCAACACGCTAACAGATAAAGACTCTGGAGCCACGCTACGTTATAGCAACACGCTAACAGATAAAGACTCTGGAGCCACGCTACGTTATAGCAACACGCTAACAGATAAAGACTCTGGAGCCACGCTACGTTATAGCAACACGCTAACAGATAAAGACTCTGGAGCCATGCTACGTTATAGCAACACGCTAACAGATAAAGACTCTGGAGCCACGCTACGTTATAGCAACACGCTAACAGATAAAGACTCTGGAGCCACGCTACGTTATAGCAACACGCTAACAGATAAAGACTCTGGAGCCACGCTACGTTATAGCAACACGCTAACAGATAAAGACTCTGGAGCCACGCTACGTTATAGCAACACGCTAACAGATAAAGACTCTGGAGCCACGCTACGTTATAGCAACACGCTAACAGTAAAGTGACAGTCCCAAACATGTATGCAGACGTGAAACAGCATCCCAACATGGCTAAAGTTAGCAGAGAGAGTCGCCCTAACTACAACAGATTCATATCTGACAACCGGACTTATTGCACTATACGACAACTCAGAACCTTTTACATTTCTGGTTGTTTACTTTTATTTATTAATTATTTATTCATTTGTATGTTTGTCTCTTTTGGTTGTTTCTCTTCTGATACAGTTGTTAGATGTTTTTTGGAACCAATGTGTCACATTGCATGAAACCTTTGTGAGTCACAGGCAGCAAAGTGAATGTCCTCAGTTTGTGTTTGTAGCCTCCTTGTTTACACTGCCTGCCTTGTTTTGGTCATGTTTAATAAAAAGTACATGATTCATGCTTTGGGCTTAATTCAACAATAATATCTTTAATAATGCACCAAGTTAGAGTTCAAATTATTCAAGTAAAATTGGTGCTGTGACTGAAACATCCTGAATGGAGTTGAATGGATACCCAGCTCTAGTTAACAGGAAGCTGCTCACACGGACAGGACAATGTCCTGCGACGACCAACCATGGCATCAAGAAGCTAAGATCGTGTTTTAAAACCAAAACATTGACCATATTTGGAAAGTGG
The DNA here is from genome assembly GCF_947650265.1 of Symphodus melops. Classification (NCBI taxonomy): domain Eukaryota; kingdom Metazoa; phylum Chordata; class Actinopteri; order Labriformes; family Labridae; genus Symphodus; species Symphodus melops. The sequence goes on from NC_136708.1 coordinate 390,567, forward strand.
GAGGAGTCTCACTTTTCTCATATATGGTCAATGTTAGTTTATTTATACTTCAGAGAGAGAAGATTGAAACGGTGACCAAGTTTAAATATCTTGGTGTAATGCTCGATTCAAATCTAAATTTTAAATGTGCAACAAATGATTAAAGTTACAGTATGACATGTTGTATGTTGTATGTATGTTGTATGTATGTTGGGGGCACGCTGGGGAAACTAAACCCTGTGGAGTCTTTACACAAACAAACCTGTCAAGTCTTTGACCCCCACGCAGCTTCATCTGGATCCTCCAGAAGAACAGTCTTTTGAATTTTGACAATTTGAAGCTTTTTTTCAAATTTGTATCTTGTGTATAAAATGTGATTTTATAAAATGATTTGGTGCCATTACGTCAATTTATTAACTTTGGCTCCGTGGAGTCAATAAAATCTACAAGTATATCTATGACAAGAGATTGATCAGTAACCGTCCGTCACTCTGCCTGACCATATGAAGAACTGTCAGCCAATCAGAAGCTTCAAACATCTGCTGAAAGACGCTCAATTCTGAAACCAATAATCTTCATCCGTGTGTGTGTGCTCAGTGTGTGTGTGTGTGTGTGTGCTCAGTGTGTGTGTGTGTGTGTGCTCAGTGTGTGTGTGTGTGTGTGTGCTCAGTGTGTGTGTGTGTAGATAATCTGTTTGTTACAGACATTTTATATATGTTTTATATATGTATGTATATATATGTTTTCACAGTGACTGAGGGTCTGCAGATTTAAACTAGCTCAGAGCTAAAAACATAAAATAGAAAGTGCAACGTTTAATATTTACTAAAATTGTCCATGGTCCCTTCATAAATAAAGTTAAATGGACATAACTCCGCCCCTTTTGTTCCTATAGTTTGGTAGATATGACCATCTGCTTTATTAAAGTCTCTTGGTAGAACTGATTCTTTGAATTCCTTGAATTTCCCTCGGGATCAATAAAGTATCTATCAATCTGATTCCTGGAGGTGATTCATTATTCTGGGTGTCAGAGTTGTATGGTTGTTGCCATGGTAACAAACAGGAACTCACCTGACAGGGCGAGCAGGTAAAGCACAGGTGAGGAGCAGCTGAGCCTGCAGCCTGATGTGAGGGCCATAATGACCCACACGATGACGATGATGATGAAGGTCACTGCACAGCTGGATCAGCTCACAGATCTGTTAGCTTAGCATCAGCTACACCGACAGTCTGTTTGATCATCGTCCTCTCTGCTAACGATGCTAAGCTAAGCTTTGAGCTAACAAAGACCAAAAAGAGATAGCAGCTACTGTTTGTGAGCTAGCTGTTAGCCCAGAGAAGTCGGTCATTAAACAGACACGTTTCCATGACAACAGTTAGAAAACAAACAAACAAATATTTATGTTAAATACAGAACACAAAAAACTAACCAGCAGCTGCTAACTAGCTTCAAAATGCTAACGATGGAAGTGGCTAGCTATGACCTGCTGCTACTTCTGACAGCTAACCCGGGTTAAACAGAGCCGACCCGGGTTAAACAGAGCCGACCCGGGTTAAACAGAACCGACCCGGGTTAAACAGAACCGACCCGGGATAACTAATATAAAAACTGAGCTGTTAGCATAGTGTTAGCCGTTAGCTGCTAATGTCGAGTTGAACAACAACAGTCCGCAGACAGAGAGCTGCGAGTAAGCTCCGCCCCCTTGTGTCGTAGTGTTTCGTAAGCCCCGCCCCTCCAGTGACGTCAAGCAAAGTAAGCTCCGCCCCTCCCGGTGACGTTGTGACATGTTAAAGGTGCATATATTTTCTAATTTAAAAACACAAATTTTATTTAAAGGACAAAAATGGATCCCTGAACTCTGATTGGATGTTAAAGACACCAGGGGACTACGAAGCAGGTCACTTACCTGGGTATATCACCATGGTAACTGAGCTGCACGCCTAACCTGCCCTGGAGCAAATTAAAGCTCCACCCACTGACCAATCAGATGTGTTGATGTTGTGTGATCTGAAGAAGAGCCCCCCTCTTCACCCCCTCTGATTGAACACTTTAGTCCGTCTAGGTCATCATGTTTTGTTCCTACTTTAACAGAGAGGGAAAAGGCAGCGCAGCCTTTCAGAGCAACATGTTCAGTTCAGAGGAGAAACACGAGTTCTTCAGGTCCAAGATGAACTTACAGGAAGAGAACAGTTTAAATCCTCTCTGATGTTTCTTGTGTCTTTGGGAGCCTGCTTGTCTTCAACGTATTTATATTGTTTATGTAGTTTGATCACATTTTGTATAATTAATATTATTATTGTTGTAAATCATCTTTATTGGTTTTCAAGCAATCAAAGGACAAACACACAGGCATCACAAAATATTCAAAACGCCCCCCCCCCCCAAAAAAACAAACAAACATATTACATAATTATATACAGTAAAAAGCCCATACAGGCATTACATTGGATTTCTTAAAGCGTAGACATTATCATAATACTGTAGGAGTGGGCTCTACACATTAATGACCCTTGAGTTGTGTATCTGAGCTTTTCCATGACATCAGCAAGTCAGCAGCTATGCAAACAAGGCAGACGTCTAGCCAGCATTGATGATGCAAGCCTGGGCTGATCAGAGTTAGATATGACAGTGTGATGATTGTGAGAGGTTAAATAAAGAAAACTCTGCCCTTTTATATGAGCGTGGTCTTGGTAACTCCTGGGTTTACCAGTCACGTTGACAGCCAGCTTGTTAATCACCATCTCTTATGATAAGGCAGGGATACACTGTGCGATGTTTTGAAAATCTCAAACTCCAACTGAATAAGTAAATTACGTGCACACACTGCGGTCCAATGCTCGGCTGTGACCTGATTGCTCACACTATAAGAGCGAAATAAACACGCCAGATGCCCTAATCCAGAAGAGGACAGGAGAGATGCTCACGAAGGAGAAACGTGCTGACATGGCCATTTGTGCCATTCTATGTGCTGAAACATCATTAAAGACATGAGTGAGACCTGCCAAGTTTCACGTCTCTCCACCTCCGTGAAGAAAGTTTCACATCTCTCCACCTCCGTGCGTAAAGTTTCACGTCTCTCCACCTCTGTCTGTAAAGTTTCACGTCTCTCCACCTCTGTGCGTAAAGTTTCACGTCTCTCCACCTCTGTGCGTAAAGTTTTACATCTCTCCACCTCTGTAAAGTTTTACATCTCTCCACCTCTGTCTGTAAAGTTTCACATCTCTCCACCTCTGTAAAGTTTTACATCTCTCCACCTCTGTCTGTAAAGTTTCACATCTCTCCACCTCCGTGCGTAAAGTTTTACATCTCTCCACCTCTGTCTGTAAAGTTTTACATCTCTCCACCTCTGTCTGTAAAGTTTTACATCTCTCCACCTCTGTCTGTAAAGTTTTACATCTCTCCACCTCTGTCTGTAAAGTTTCACATCTCTCCACCTCCGTGCGTAAAGTTTCACATCTCTCCACCTCTGTCTGTAAAGTTTCACGTCTCTCCACCTCCATGCGTAAAGTTTCACATCTCTCCACCTCTGTCTGTAAAGTTTCACGTCTCTCCACCTCCATGCGTAAAGTTTCATGTCTCTCCACCTCTGTGCGTGTAGTTTCATGTCTCTCCATCTTTGTGTAAAGTTTCAGTTTCGCAAAAACTATTATTAAGTTTAAATGTTTTAATAACCTCATGGTTTAACATGTTCCTGATTTAAGGGGGTGCTGCCTACTTCCGGTGTCCCTGCACAAACACTCAGCAGCACAGCAGAGAATAACATAAAAAACCTGTTCCTACCCATTTATGTTGCTAAAACAAACAAAACAACCATTGATCCTTAGACATTGGCATAATCGAGTCGAGATTTTGATAGTGACAAAGTGGCTGAATCCAAAAAGGTGCAATTCACAATCTGGTAAGTGCCAGATCTTTTTTGTCTTTGGCACAAATTAAGCACTGCTCAACAAGTCTGGCCTCCATGTCCTCAGTTCAAATCACACGCTGCAGCGACACCAACATGACTCCATGCTTCTTCTTTTTCTGGACGTGGTAAAGTTGACATCTTTTATGAATGTGCATTGAGGGGAAAACCCAGTGAGCTCAGGTGAATGGGCTCATAGCTCTGTATAAACTGTGCGATCCCCTCTAGAGAGGCGACTAAAATATCAAACCAGGTTGATTTTCCTACGAACAGCTGATTGCCAGTCGGGATGAGTTTATCAGTGTTCGTTGCTGCCTCTACAATACACAACTCGCAACTCACATTTAAGCTGAAAGAACGACCACGAGGGTTCAGTCTACTGAACGACCACGAGGGTTCAGTCTACTGAACGACCACGAGGGTTCAGTCTAATGAACGACCACGAGGGTTCAGTCTAATGAACGACCACGAGGGTTCAGTCTACTGAACGACCACGAGGGTTCAGTCTAATGAACGACCACGAGGGTTCAGTCTAATGAACGACCACGAGGGTTCAGTCTACTGAACGACCACGAGGGTTCAGACTACTGAACGACCACGAGGGTTCAGTCTAATGAACGACCACGAGGGTTCAGTCTACTGAACGACCACGAGGGTTCAGTCTAATGAACGACCACGAGGGTTCAGACTACTGAAACCCCCTACTAAAAATTCTGCACTGCATACTGAACTGTGACGTTTTGGAAAGGGCCACTAACTACAGGAAGTCATCAAAGCTATAGTTGTGTCCTTTGAAGGTTGTGTGAGGTTCTTCTTAACCCGACTTTAAAAGGTAACAGGCCGAACAGTTGATCAACAGTATCAGTGCACTCACAGGAGCAGTGAACTTCCTGCACGCCCCCCTTTGGTGACCAGAGGTACGGCAGGACCACAGTGTGTAACGTTTTTATTTTCTACAAACAGGACAAAGAGAAGTTCAGTTCCCTTCGTGGTGCAAGAAACACTGGTGTGTTCCTCACGACATGCCTGTTGCAGACGATAATGAGGAAGGCAATGACCATGAGGAGTCAACCGTGTATCGCTGCAAGAAGTCATCAAGACTGAAGACCGCCCCCCAGCCCACCGCCGGGTTCATACTGATGAAGTCATCCAGGTTCATCTGAGTCACTGAGGAGGAGACGCAGCATAATGATGTCATCATAAGTTCAAAGACATGCTGACATCATGTCACCCACTGGATCATGTTACCTGCTGTATGTATGGGGGGGTATGGTGGGGGGGGCATCTTCCACGACCCATCAGAGTTCTTCATGTGAGACCGATCAGATGCAAAGTTACACAGGAAGCTGTCAGCAGGGACCACACGCAACTTCCTGTAAGACAAACAGAAACAGTTGGACGGCCCCTCAGCAGTGATTGATTCATTGGTTAAATTGAGTTTCTTCTTCCATAACAAATTTTGTTTCTCTTTTGAGGTGAAAAAGCAGCTTGTCACTGCAACTTTTGTGTCTGTTTTAGATTATGGAGACCTGCTATATATATATGAATTCCTAAGCTAATGCCTCAGTTAGATTGACGCTGTTGATCATGCTTCTCTGAGGTTCATCACTAACTGTGGAGCCTGGACCCATCATTGTGACTTTATTCTCCTGTGGGATGGCCTTCTTTGTCCACCAGGAGGCTGGAACTCTGGTGCACTTTTATTTACAAGGCCATGCTGCTCATCAAACAGAGAGGTGTGAATTCTTACAGTTTGTGTTCAAATGATCAGTTGTTGCTTTCTGGTCCATTTGCCCGCACTGAACTGGGTAAAAAGGGCCTTCGTCCACATGGAACATGCTGCAAAAGGACTTGAAAATAACTAAACTGAATTCTTTAAATGCCTTTAAATCCAGGCTGAGAACACATGAGACCCCCCCCCCTACATGTTTTTATAACTTTAATTGAAGCTGAAGCCGTCCACCCGTGCACTGGACCCCTTCCCCTCAGCCTTACTGAAGTCCAACATCTCTGCCGTCTCTTCATTCACCATCAGAAACCTCTCCCTCCTGGCCGGCCATATCCCACCTGCATTAAAAACTGCTGTCATCAGACCACTACTGAAAAAACCCATCCTGGATCCAGAAGTTCTGTCGAACTACAGGCCCATCTCCAATCTCCCGTTTCTTTCTAAGGCTCTGAAAAAAACTGTTGCAGCACAACTTCAAGATCACCTCACTCACAATAATCTGTTTGAGAAATCTCTGATTTCCGCCCTGGCCATAGAACAGGAACTGCTCTGGTCAGGGTCACTAAGGACCTTCTGATGGCAGCAGACACCGGTACTCCATCACTTCTCATCCTTTTAGATCTTACAGCTGCCTTTGATACAGTCGATCATCACATCCTCCTTCAGCGCCTGAAATACACCACTGGACTCACAGGAAACACATAACTGGTTCACTTCCTACCTCACTGACTGAACCCGAGCACGTCGCCCTGGGAAAAGCTAAATCTCACACCCAACATGTCACCTGCGGTGTCCCCCAGGGCTCGGTGTTGGCCCCCCCCCTTTTCTCCATCTACATGCTCCCCCTGGGAAGTGTCATCAGCAAGCATGGGTTATGCTATCATTGCTATGCTGATGACACACAGCTGTACATCAGAACCAGCCCCACTTCCTCCTCCCCCCTGCCAACATCCCCTCTGACCAGCTGCCTGGGGGAGATACAGGCGTGGATGACTTTCTCCAACTTAACTGCTCCAAAACTGAAGCCATGGCCGTAGCCACCATTGAGGACACCGAGGTCATGTCCTCTGTATGTTCCCATAGTTTTCGTTTCAATAAGACTGAAAGTAAACACGGTCGCGACGTTACTGTAGGGCAGTTTTAAGAACAGTAATTAAATGAAAGATGTAACGTAGTGTTCAGAGGCTGCAGCAATATATATATATATGTATATATATATATATATATATATATATGTATATATATATATGTATATATATGTATATATATATATGTATATATACACATATATATATACATATATATATATATATATATATATATATATATATATATATATGTGTGTATTATATTTGGATTTTTGGATGGATAAGTAATAATTTAATAATGTGACTAAACATGGCATTCAAATATAAGGTCACATTATAGTAATCATGACTCAGCACTAAACCTTTTCTACATTCAGCTAACCCCTGCTGGTCAGGTGTGTGTTACCCCTGCTGGTCAGGTGTGTGTTACCCCTGCTGGTCAGGTGTGTGTTACCTGTGCTGGTCAGGTGTGTGTTACCCCTGCTGGTCAGGTGTGTGTTACCCCTGCTGGTCAGGTGTGTGTTACCCCTGCTGGTCAGGTGTGTGTTACCTGTGCTGGTCAGGTGTGTGTTACCTGTGCTGGTCAGGTGTGTGTTACCCCTGCTGGTCAGGTGTGTGTTACCTGTGCTGGTCAGGTGTGTGTTACCTGTGGTAGGTGGGTTTAATGTTGCAATCTGAGCGAAGGGCGTGGCTGGCGTACAGATCCACGCTGCATGGAAATGACAGCTCAGAGTCCAGATCATAAACCAGAGAGTTTCCCTGAGGACAGACCTGCAGCAGGATGACGTGGTAATCCTAAAACACAGAATGACCTCATCATGACCTCATCATGACCTCATCATGGTCATATATCAGAGTCTGTGACAGAGTAATAGTTAAACATGCAGGAACATCACAGACCCAGATTACTGGTTGATCTCCATGTCCTGACTTTTGCTTCCACAGAGGAACCTGAGGGAGAACAAACAGAGAAACCGTGAGATCACCAGCTCAGAAATAGGACAGATGTTCTTTAGGAACCCAACAGATGTTCTGTAGAACCTTAAAACTGTTATATAGAAACACAGCAGTTGTTCTGTAGAACCTTAAAGGTGTTCTTTATGAACACATAACGTGTTGTGTAGAACCTTAAAGGTGTTCTTTAGGAACCCAACAGACGTTCTGTAGAACCTTAAAACTGTTATATAGAAACACAGCAGATGTTCTGTAGAACCTTAAAGGTGTTCTTTATGAACACAACAATAAAGTATCTATCTATCTATCTATCTATCTATCTATCTATCTATCTATCTATCTATCTATCTATCTATCTATCTATCTAACATGTTGTGTAGAACCTTAAAGGTGTTCTTTAGGAACCCAACAGACGTTCTGTAGAACCTTAAAAGGGTTGAAGGGTTGAAAGGCTTGAATTTCCCTCGGGATCAATAAAGTATCTATCTATCTATCTATCTATCTATCTATCTATCTATCTATCTATCTATCTATCTATCTATCTTATATAGAAACACAGCAGATGTTCTGTAGAACCTTAAAGGCGTTCATTAGGAACACATCACATGTTGTGAAGAACCTTAAAGGTGTTCTTTGGGAACACAGAATATGTTGTGTAGAACCTTAAAGGTGTTCATTAGGAACACATCACATGTTGTGAAGAACCTTAAAGGTGTTCTTTGGGAACACAGAATATGTTGTGTAGAACCTTAAAGGTGTTCATTAGGAACACATCACATGTTGTGAAGAACCTTAAAGGTGTTCTTTGGGAACACAGAATATGTTGTGTAGAACTTTAAAAGTGTTCTTTAGGAACACAGCAGATGTTCTGCACAGTGTTCTTGTGCCAGTGTTCTGAGTGTCCTCACCATTCGGCTCTCATTAGAAATGAAAACCACAAACAGTTCTTCCAGTGGCCCGGTTCTCTCCATCCTGACATACTCACAGAGTTTCCAAACATTTTCTTCACTGCAGGACAAGAACAGCAGAACCACAGTCAGACCACTCCAGAACCAGCTGTTAGAACCTTTGTTGTATTGGTCAGTTATTACTGGTTCTGTATTAGAACTTGTGTTAACAGATTTTAGCTTCTTATGGTTAGTAAGCACAAAATTGATCAAAGTGACAATCCGATGTTTATATGTTCCTCACTCTAACGGTTCTGGCTGTCAGCAGACAGAACCCAGGTTCCATTTTAGTCAAATGAAATCTTCTCAACTTTAAATCACTCAGGTTCTACTTCATAGAGTTACAGTTTATAGATAGAGTTACAGTTTATAGATAGTAGAGATACAGTTTATAGATTGTAGAGTTACAGTTTATAGATAGAGTTACAGTTTATAGATAGAGTTACAGTTTATAGATAGTAGAGATACAGTTTATAGATTGTAGAGTTACAGTTTATAGATTGTAGAGTTACAGTTTATAGATTGTAGAGTTACAGTTTATAGATAGTAGAGTTACAGTTTATAGATAGTAGAGATACAGTTTATAGATTGTAGAGTTACAGTTTATAGATAGTAGAGATACAGTTTATAGATTGTAGAGTTACAGTTTATAGATAGTAGAGTTACAGTTTATAGATTGTAGAGTTACAGTTTATAGATAGAGTTACAGTTTATAGATAGTAGAGATACAGTTTATAGATTGTAGAGTTACAGTTTATAGATAGAGTTACAGTTTATAGATAGAGTTACAGTTTATAGATAGAGTTACAGTTTATAGATTGTAGAGTTACAGTTTATAGATTGTAGAGTTACAGTTTATAGATAGAGTTACAGTTTATAGATAGTAGAGTTACAGTTTATAGATTGTAGAGTTACAGTTTATAGATTGTAGAGTTACAGTTTATAGATTGTAGAGTTACAGTTTATAGATAGTAGAGTTACAGTATATAGATAATAGTTACAGTTTATAGATAGAGTTACAGTTTATAGATAGTAGAGTTACAGTTTATAGATTGTAGAGTTACAGTTTATAGATAGTAGAGTTACAGCTTATAGATTGTAGAGTTAGTTTATAGATTGTAGAGTTACAGTTTATAGATAGTAGAGTTACAGTTTATAGATTGTAGAGTTACAGTTTATAGATTGTAGAGTTACAGTTTATAGATAGTAGAGTTACAGTTTATAGATAGTAGAGTTACAGTTTATAGATAGTAGAGTTACAGTTTATAGATAGTAGAGTTACAGTTTATAGATAGAGTTACAGTTTATAGATAGAGTTACAGTTTATAGATTGTAGAGTTACAGTTTATAGATTGTAGAGTTACAGTTTATAGATAGTAGAGTTACAGTTTATAGATAGAGTTACAGTTTATAGATAGAGTTACAGTTTATAGATAGTAGAGTTACAGTTTATAGATTGTAGAGTTACAGTTTATAGATAGTAGAGTTACAGTTTATAGATAGTAGAGTTACAGTTTATAGATTGTAGAGTTACAGTTTATAGATTGTAGAGTTACAGTTTATAGATAGTAGAGTTACAGTTTATAGCTAGTAGAGTTAGTTTATAGCTTGTAGAGTTACAGTTTATAGATTGTAGAGTTACAGTTTATAGATTGTAGAGTTACAGTTTATAGATTGTAGAGTTACAGTTTATAGATTGTAGAGTTACAGTTTATAGATAGTAGAGTTACAGTTTATAGATTGTAGAGTTACAGTTTATAGATTGTAGAGTTACGGTTTATAGATAGTAGAGTTACAGTTTATAGATTGTAGAGTTACAGTTTATAGATAGTAGAGTTACAGTTTATAGATTGTAGAGTTACGGTTTATAGATTGTAGAGCTACAGTTTATAGATAGTAGAGTTACAGTTTATAGATTGCAGAGGTACGGTTAATAGATTCTAGAGTTAAAGGTTATAGATTGTAGTAGGCTTGGGCAATAGAATGATATTGCTGAATTATTGCAGCATCATTTTTCTTACAATAAATTAAAAAAATTAAATAAAAGTTTGGTAGAATTTAACCTGTAATGACACCGCCCATCCACGTGGAAACGGGGACGCTAATACGCATTGAACACTAGTTGAGAAGAAGAAAAATACGACGAACAGCCAATCACGTTGCATGAATATGGGTAGGCGGGCTTAAAGAATTAATACACAGCTGATACTGAGCCTGCCTGCTGAGCAGGAGAAAGCTGCTTTAATCTAGAGACATTTTATTTACAGTCCGACAAAAAGCTCGAGCTGTTCCGAAGAAGACATGAAACATCAACAGACTGTTCAAACAGACCGGAAGTAAACAGCTGTCTTCTATCTGTGTGCACTGAGCTGATTCATTATAGAATCATGAAACCATCATTCACCAGCTGCTTTCTTCTCTTTCACTCATATTAGCTTTTTACAACAATCAATGATTTCACATTTATCGTGATAATCATCAATATCGACACACGTGACGTTTTCTTTTTTTTAATCCTGACCCTAACCCTAGATTGTAGAATTACAGTGCCTAGATTGTAGAATTACAGTGCATAGATTGTAGAGTTGTATTATATTATTCTCACCAGTAACAACTGCTATAAACGCAGTCCTTTCGACTCGGTGTGATTATTTCTGCTCTCCTCATGTCTCATGTCGGTGTCACACTAAAACTCTTTGCCGGAAATCACGTGACCACACGTTTCTTTCAGAATAAAAGTCACACTTCCTCCCCGTTTGCAGCGTAAAAGAGTTTATAAAAAAACAAACAAACTGCAGTGTGAGGATATTTTCTGGTGTGATAATGATTGTTAGAAACCAAATTGTTTATTAATTATATCATATAAACTGTTAATAACTAAGAGAAATCCTCTCAGTGAGGATGCTAACATTCACCTTTGATTTAAATAAGTCTTTTATTCATGATTGATGAATATGATTAGTTCCTAAGAATGTTTTATCTCCATCTGTCTTATAAATAGTCCGTTTTCTAACATGCTTTATCTTAACAATAAGTAAGGTCTTTTACCTGCTTTAAGTAAACATAATGATGAGCATGCTCTTTGTTAATGTTAACAGACAAACAGGAAGCTCCTCTTCCTGCTTTTTGTGATATGTGATACAAATAAAGATTGATATTATATAGATGTTGCTGCCCTATACTGGGAGAAGCTGGTGCTGTTATGAAGGCGCTCAAAATGTGAAAAGCTCCACCCATTGACCAATCAGATGTGTTGATGTTGTGAGCTGATGGAGAGGGGGGAGCAGATTGAACACTTCAGTCCTTATAGGTCATGATTTTTTGTTCATCCTTTAACAGAGAGGGAAAAAGCAGCGCAGCCTTTGAGTGGAAGATGTTGAATGATGAAGAGCTTCTTCTGTCTTCATATGAAGGTTTAGTGTTTGTGATGCTCAGAGCTGCAGCTTCTCCAACTGTTCTCCACATGAAAGAGTCGGAGCAACATAGATAGATAGATACTTTATTGATCCCGAGGGAAATTCAAGGCATCCAGTAGCAGTATACAGACAGGCAGGAGACAAGACATTAGTTACAATACACACCCGCTGTCCCCCCTCCCCTCCCCCCTCTGTATACAATAATCCCCCAAACAAGATTTAGCAGCCCCTATGTGACTAAGAATAAATATAATTACAGGTTAAACCTGTGCAGTTAGCATTAGCAGTTAGACTTAAACTTATATAGCATAATGTACATAACCTGTGCAGTTAGCATTAGCATTAGACTTAAACTTATATAGCATAATGTACATAACCTGTGCAGTTGGCATTAGCATTAGACTTAAACTTATATAGCATAATGTACATAACCTGTGCAGTTAGCATTAGCATTAGACTTAAAACTTATATAGCATAATGTACATAACCTGTGCAGTTAGCATTAGCATTAGACTTAAACTTATATAGCATAATGTACATGACCTGTGCAGTTAGCATTAGCATTAGACTTAAACTTATATAGCATAATGTACATAACCTGTGAAGGAGAGAAAAACATGTGTGCTGGTTAAAAGAGACCTGTAAACAGTTAAAGAGCCTTAGAAACAAAGTGCTGACCTTCTAGAAACTAGTTCCATGTGCATGTACAGAGGTGTTTGAGGTAGTGCCAGAGGTGTGAGTACAGTCATTAAACAGTCAATGCAGGGATGCAGACTGGACCATTAAAGTGTTCAGCAACATAAAGGAGCAGTGATTTGCATTAAGTGTCCAAAACAATAAGCTGAAACCAGGAGTGGTTAGGGTGATTATCATTTAAGTACCCAACTATTGAGGAGCAGATTAGCATTAAGTGTCAAAGACAATAGAGTGAAACTTGACCTAGTTAGGGTGATCATGTCAACCATTACAGATGTAGCATAACACAACAGTAGGATGAAACCGGACATGATTAGGGTGATTATCATTAAAGTGACCAGTGCTCAGTAAGGTGACTCTCAATATGCATTAAAGTGTCCAACTGGAGGCTGACTCTGAGGTCAGCGGTGCAGATGAGCAGTGAGAAAAAAAGTGAAAAAAGATTCCAGGGATCACCGTGTGCTTCTTCCCTGCCGTGACAGTGAAGTGTTGTACAGTCTTATGGCCTATAGGGGGACAAAAGAGTTCTTGAGTCTGTCCGTGGAGCACGACTGTGACAGCAGTCTTTCACTGAACATGCTCCTCTGCCCGGTGAAGGTGCTGTGCAGAGGGTGGTGTGTGTTGTCCATGATGGAGAGCATTTTGTCCAGAGACCTCCTCTCTACCACTGTCACCAGTGAGTCCAGCTCTGTACCCACCACAGAGCCGGCCCTCCTCACCAGTGAGTCCAGCTCTGTACCCCCCACAGAGCCAGCCCTCCTCACCAGTGAGTCCAGCTCTGTACCCACCACAGAGCCTCCTCACCAGAGAGTCCAGCTCTGTACCCCCCACAGAGCCAGCCCTCCTCACCAGTGAGTCCAACTCTGTACCCCCCACAGAGCCGGCCCTCCTCACCAGTGAGTCCAGCTCTGTACCCACCACAGAGCCGGCCCTCCTCACCAGTGAGTCCAGCTCTGTACCCACCACAGAGCCGGCCCTCCTCACCAGTGAGTCCAACTCTGTACCCACCACAGAGCCGGCCCTCCTCACCAGTGAGTCCAGCTCTGTACCCACCACAGAGCCGGCCCTCCTCACCAGTGTGTCCAGCTCTGTACCCACCACAGAGCCAGACACCACAGACTGGTAGAACATCTGTAGCAGCTTTTTGCAGATGTTGAAGGACCCCAGCCTTCTCAGGAAGTACAGACGACTCTGTCCCTTCCTGCAGGTAGTGTCCATGTTAGGCGACCAGTCCAGCTTGTCATCCAGCTGCAGCCCCAGGTACCCGTAGGTCCTGACCACCTCCACGTCGACCCCCCCGATGGAAACAGGTTCTAGATGTGGTTTGTTCCTTCGGAAGTCCACCACCATCTCCTTGGTCTTGGAGGTGTTTAGCTGCAGATGGTTGTCACTGCACCACGTCACAAAGTCCTCGATCAGGCTCCTGTACTCCTCCTCCTGTCCATCCCTGACACAAGCAACTATCGCAGTGTCGTCCGAGTATTTCTGCATGTGGCAGAGCTCAGAGTTATACTGGAAGTCAGAGGTGTACAGGGTGAACAGGACAGGGGAGAGCACAGTCCCCTGTGGTGCTCCGGTGCTGCTGACCACAGTGTCAGATGTGCAGTCCTTCAGTCTGACGTACTGTGGTCTCTCTGTGAGGTAGTCCATGATCCACCTCACCAGGTACGAGTCCACCCTCATCTCGGTCAGCTTGTCTCTCAGTAGGAGGGGATGGATGGTGTCGAAAGCGCTTGAGAAATCAAAGAACATGATTCTCATCATGCTGCTCCCTTTGTCCAGATGAGAGTAAGCCCTGTGTAGAAGATAGAGGATGGCATCGTCCACGCCCACCTTTGCCTGGTATGCAAACTGCAGGGGATCCTGTGCGTGTTGGACCTGGGGTCTGAGGTGTTGGAGCAGCAGCCGTTCGAAGGTCTTCATAACGTGGGATGTCAGAGCGATTGGTCTGAAGTCGCCTGGCTCACTGGGGTTTTTCTTCTTGGGGACCGGGGTGAGGCACGAGGTCTTCCAGAGCACAGGAACCTTCCCAAGCCCCAGGCTCATGTTGAAGACGTGCTGAAGTGGCTCCCCCCAGCTCAGCAGAGCAGGCCTGTAGCATCCTGGGACACACCTTGTCCGGGCCTGCTGCCTTCCTGGTGTAAGTGTTGGGGGGAGTGAGAGGGAGGGAGGGGGTGTGTAGAGGGGTGCTGGGGGGGGGAGGAGGGGTGCTGGGGGGGGAGGGGGTGTGTAGAGGGGGGGAGGGGGTGTGTAGAGGGGTGCTGGGGGGACAGGCACTGGCTGCAGCGACGGGGCTGTCGAACCTGTTAAAAAACAAGTTGAGCTGGTTTGCTCTCTCAGGGTCCCCGTCTTCTGCGTTGTTGTTTTTCTTCCTGCAGCCTGTGATGGTCTTCATGCCCTCCCAGACCTCTCTCATGTTGTTCTGCTGCAGCTTCTGCTCTACCTTCCTTCTGTACTCCTCCTTTGCCTCTCGGAGTCTGACCTTGAGTTCCCCCAGCACACGCTTCAGCTCTGCCTGGTCTCCCTCCTTGAATGCCCTTTTCTTCCTGTTAAGGATCTCCTTGACATCGCTGGTGATCCAGGGCTTGTTGTTCGGGAAGCAGCGCACAGTTTTAGTGGGAACCACAACGTCCATACAGAAGTTCATGTAGTCAGTTGTGCAGTGTGTGACCCCCTCAATGTCCTTACCATGAGTCTCTTGCAGGGCACTCCAGTCAGTGGTCTCAAAACAGTCTCTGAGCGCCTCCTCTGCCTCAGGAGACCACTTTCTGAAGGTGCGTGTTGTTACCGGTTGTCTCTGGATCTTAGTCTTGTACTGTGGCTTGAGTAGGACCAGGTTGTGATTGGACTTCCCCAGAGGTGGTAAGGGGGTGGCAGTGTAGGCTTCCTTCACGTTTGCATACAGGAGGTCTATTGTCCTGTTCTTCCTGGTGGGACAGCTTACAAACTGGTGAAAGTCCGGTAGTGTGGAGTTCAGAGTAACATGGTTAAAGTCCCCTGAGATGGCAATGAAAGCATCCGGGTGCAGCGTTTGTAATCTTGCGATGTTCGAGTGGATGACGTCACACGCAGTCTCGACGTGCGCTCGTGGAGGAATGTAAACACAAACAATGGCGTGGGAGAACTCCCTGGGCATGTAGTAAGGACGGAGACCTACCGCCAGCAACTATCACCGGAACCGAGGGATTGTACCTCCATCGCTTAGCCGCTAGCCTAGCCTTTAGCCACAGGTATCGGGTGAACGATGCCGGCTTGTCCCGCTGTCCAGAGTGAGAGCAGCTTCTTCCTTGAATAAGAAAGTTTTCCGCTGCTATTTCCACGAAAACACGAAAAAGTATCCATAGGATACATAAAGTTATACACTGAATGTGTACTATAAAAACTATAAAGGTAGAAGTTGGCACAGAGCCAAATAAACTAAAACACATCATGACAGGGACGGAGCTACTGAATGTGCAGCCACTCACGTCGGCGCACAGGGGAGAACTGAACATGTTCAGTTCAGAGAAGAAACACGAGTTCTTGTGCTCAGGTCCAAGATGAACTTACAGAAAGAGAACAGAAGAAGAATCCTCTCTGATGTTTCTTTGTTCCTGCAGCCGTGTCACTTTAGTTTGTCTTCACCTTCTCCATATCATTCAGATTGTTCATAGTTTGGTAGATATGATCATCTGCTGACTGATCATTGTGATGGGTAAAATTAAGATAACTCTGCCCTTTTTATTTGAGTGCACTCTGAAATTCTGGGTTTACCCGTCAGGTTGATAAGTAGCTTCGTAGGACTGTTTCTGTCACTGATGTTAGTGAAGCCAGATCACCCAGAGACCCACGTATACCTTCTTATTGTTAGTACAGGCCCAGTGACGGGGGGAATCACCATGGTAACAAGAAAACAAAGTGTGCACAAAGTTTCAGTTTAATTAAAAATCAACAACAATAACAAAGTCAAAGGTCGAAAATACAGACGATTCAGCTGAGTGGTCTCCGAGCAACCACATGGCACACTGGCAGGTTGCTAGGAGACCACAATGCGCCATGGTCAGGTTGTGTTGGCTGCTAGGTGAAGAGTCGGATGGTGGCGTCTGCTCCGGAGGAGAAGATCCAGGGCTGAGTGGGGTGAAAGGTCACGTCTAGAACACCGAGGTCGTGAGTGATCACATGACCTCTGAGAACCTTCACTGGGACGATCAATGGGTTCTGTAACAGGTCACTGAGAAGGAGAGAGAGAGTGTGTATTACAGTGTGCATTAGTTTGTGTACTGCAGTGTGTATACTGAAGTGTTTATTACAGTGTGTATATTAGTGTGTACTACAGTGTCTGTACTGCAGTGTATATTACAGTATGCTCTGCAATGTGTATTACAGTGCGTGTATAGCGTATACTGCAGTGTGTATTAGTGTGTATACTGCAGTGTGTATATTAATGTGTATACTGCAGTGTGTGTATTAGTGTGTATACTGCAGTGTGTGTATTACTGTGTATACTGCAGTGTGTATATTAATGTGTATACTGCAGTGTGTATATTAGTGTGTATACTGCAGTGTGTATATTAGTGTGTATACTGCAGTGTGTATATTAGTGTGTATACTGCAGTGTGTATATTAGTGTGTATACTGCAGTGTGTATATTAGTGTGTATACTGCAGTGTGTATTAGTGTGTATACTGCAGTGTGTATATT
>NC_136708.1:412960-413974 GCF_947650265.1 Symphodus melops
ATTAGTGTGTGTGTGTATTAGTGTGTGTGTGCGTATTAATGTGTGTGTGCATTAGTGTGTGTGCGTATTAGTGTGTGTGTGCATTAGTGTGTGTGCGCATTAGTGTGTGTGTGCGTATTAGTGTGTGTGTGCATTAGTGTGTGTGCGCATTAGTGTGTGTGTGCATTAGTGTGTGTGTGCATTAGTGTGTGTGCGTGTATTAGTGTGTGTGCGTGTATTAGTGTGTGTGTGCATTAGTGTGTGTGTGCATTAGTGTGTGTGTGCATTAAGTGTGTGTGTGCATTAGTGTGTGTGTGTGCATTAGTGTGTGTGCGTGTATTAGTGTGTGTGCGTTGTATTAGTGTGTGTGTGCATTAGTGTGTGTGTGCATTAGTGTGTGTGTGCATTAGTGTGTGTGCATTAGTGTGTGTGTGCGTGTATTAGTGTGTGTGTGCATTAGTGTGTGTGCGTGTATTAGTGTGTGTGTGCATTAGTGTGTGTGTGCGTGTATTAGTGTGTGTGTGCGCGTGTATTAGTGTGTGCGTGTATTAGTGTGTGTGTGCATTAGTGTGTGTGCGCATTAGTGTGTGTGTCTATGTGTGTGCGTGTGTGTGTGTGTCTGTCTGTGTGTGTGCGTGTCTGTGTGTGTGCGTGCGTGTGCGTGTCTGTGCGTGTGCGTGCGTGTGTGTGTGTGTGCGTCTGTGTGTGCGTGCGTGTGTGTCTGTGCTTGCGTGACTGTGTGTGTGCGTGCGTGTCTGTGTGTGTGCGTGCGTGACTGTGTGTGTGCGTGCGTGACTGTGTGTGTGTGCGTGCGTCTGTGTGTGTGCGTGCGTGTGTCTGTGTGTGTGCGTGTGTGTATTAGTGTGTGTGTGTGTGTATTAGTGTGTGTGTGTGCGCATTAGTGTGTGTGTGTGTGTCTGTGTGTGTGTGCGTGTGTGTCTGTGTGTGTGCGTGTGTCTGTGTGTGTGTGCGTGTGGTCTGTGTGTGTGTGTGTGCGTGTGTCTGTGTGTGTGCGTGTGTCTGTGTGTGTGTGTG
>NC_136708.1:414174-421674 GCF_947650265.1 Symphodus melops
AGGTCAGAGCTGTCAGAACATGTGGACAGTATTGATAACAGTCTTGAGAACCTGCAGAGCGTCCTGAACACTCAAAGCTTCAGTTTCGACACGTCTCCACTCATGGAGGTCAGTGTGTTTACACATTTATCATTTATAGAAACATATGTAGAACATGTGTAAGTTATTATAGTTTTCATAGAACATGCTGACATCACATGTGGTGTGTTAGTTCTTCAGTTCTACCTGTCCGCCCGGAGACTTCGACCTGGACTGTTTGGACACTGTGAGTTCAACATTTACACTTTAGTCTTTGATTGTGTTTCCAGATATTCACAGCCCAACATGTTTTCATCAAACTGTTTTATAGGATAGTTATACTCAGGTGTGAACAGGTGTGTGTACAGGTATACTCAGGTGTGAACAGCTGTGTACAGGTATAATCAGGTGTGAACAGGTGTGTACAGGTATAATCAGGTGTGAACAGGTGTGTACAGGTATAATCAGGTGTGAACAGGTGTGTACAGGTATAATCAGGTGTGAACAGGTGTGTACAGGTATACTCAGGTGTGAACAGGTGTGTACAGGTATACTCAGGTGTGAACAGGTGTGTACAGGTATAATCAGGTGTGAACAGGTGTGTACAGGTATACTCAGGTGTGAACAGGTGTGTACAGGTATAATCAGGTGTGAACAGGTGTGTACAGGTATAATCAGGTGTGAACAGGTGTGTACAGGTATAATCAGGTGTGAACAGGTGTGTACAGGTATAATCAGGTGTGAACAGGTGTGTACAGGTATAATCAGGTGTGAACAGGTGTGTACAGGTATACTCAGGTGTGAACAGGTGTGTACAGGTATACTCAGGTGTGAACAGGTGTGTACAGGTATAATCAGGTGTGAACAGCTGTGTACAGGTATAATCAGGTGTGAACAGCTGTGTACAGGTATAATCAGGTGTGAACAGCTGTGTACAGGTATAATCAGGTGTGAACAGCTGTGTACAGGTATACTCAGGTGTGAACAGCTGTGTACAGGTATACTCAGGTGTGAACAGCTGTGTACAGGTATACTCAGGTGTGAACAGCTGTGTACAGGTATACTCAGGTGTGAACAGGTGTGTACAGGTATAATCAGGTGTGAACAGCTGTGTACAGGTATACTCAGGTGTGAACAGCTGTGTACAGGTATAATCAGGTGTGAACAGGTGTGTACAGGTATAATCAGGTGTGAACAGCTGTGTACAGGTATAATCAGGTGTGAACAGCTGTGTACAGGTATAATCAGGTGTGAACAGGTGTGTACAGGTATACTCAGGTGTGTACAGGAATACTCAGGCGTGAACAGGTGTGTACAGGTATACTCAGGCGTGAACAAGTGTGTACAGGTATACTCAGGTGTGTACAGGAATACTCAGGCGTGAACAGGTGTGTACAGGTATACTCAGGTGTGAACAGGTATACTCGGGTGTGTACAGGAATACTCAGGCGTGAACAGGTATACTCAGGCGTGAACAGGTGTGAACAGGTATACTCAGGTGTGAACAGGTATACTCAGGTGTGAACAGCTGTGTACAGGTATACTCAGGTGTGTACAGGAATACTCAGGTGTGAACAGGTGTGTACAGGTATACTCAGGCGTGAACAGGTATACTCAGGTGTGTACAGGTATACTCAGGCGTGAACAGGTGTGTGTACAGGAATACTCAGGTGTGTACAGGTATACTCAGGTGTGAACAGGTGTGTACAGGTATACTCAGGCGTGAACAGGTATACTCAGGTGTGAACAGGTATACTCAGGCGTGAACAGGTGTGTGTACAGGAATACTCAGGTGTGTACAGGTATACTCAGGTGTGAACAGGTGTGTACAGGAATACTCAGGTGTGAACAGCTGTGTACAGGTATACTCAGGTGTGAACAGGTATACTCAGGCGTGAACAGGTGTGTGTACAGGAATACTCAGGTGTGAACAGGTGTGTACAGGAATACTCAGGTGTGAACAGGTATACTCAGGTGTGAACAGCTGTGTACAGGTATACTCAGGTGTGTACAGGAATACTCAGGTGTGAACAGGTGTGTACAGGTATACTCAGGCGTGAACAGGTATACTCAGGTGTGTACAGGTATACTCAGGCGTGAACAGGTGTGTGTACAGGAATACTCAGGTGTGTACAGGAATACTCAGGTGTGAACAGGTGTGTACAGGTATACTCAGGCGTGAACAGGTATACTCAGGTGTGAACAGGTATACTCAGGCGTGAACAGGTGTGTGTACAGGAATACTCAGGTGTGTACAGGTATACTCAGGTGTGAACAGGTGTGTACAGGAATACTCAGGTGTGAACAGCTGTGTACAGGTATACTCAGGTGTGAACAGGTATACTCGGGTGTGTACAGGAATACTCAGGCGTGAACAGGTGTGTACAGGTATACTCAGGTGTGAACAGGTATACTCAGGCGTGAACAGGTGTGTGTACAGGAATACTCAGGTGTGAACAGGTGTGTACAGGAATACTCAGGCGTGAACAACTCTGTACAGGTATACTCAGGTGTGAACAGGTATACTCAGGTTTGAACAGCTGTTTACAGGTGTGTACAGGTTTACTCAGGTGTGAACAGGTGTGAACAGGAATACTCAGGTGTGAACAGGTGTGTACAGGTATACTCAGGCATGTACAGCTGTGTACAGGTATACTCAGGTGTGTACAGGTCCATGTTAATTCCGCTGTCAGTAAATGTGTATAATATATATATAGTATAAATATTGCGTGTTAGCTTCTTTATGATGTCATAACCTTCTGTGATGTCACTGCTTCCTGTTAGCTATTGTCCGAGGACACCCCTAAAGGAAGTGATACAGGCCACACCAACCACACAGGTAACACCCTCCCTCTTTGAGAGGATGCAGGAACCAATACATATAGCTGTTGTCATGGATACCCTCATGGATCCTTCTTTCTGATTGGTCCAGGGAAGCAACTGGTGCAGTACACAGCCCCACCGGTCCTGATGACTGAACCAATCAGCTTGGGGGAGGGAGGGGCTGATCTGCCCTCCTTGCTGGAGCTGGAGACGGAGCCTTTTCTAAGCTCTGACCTGCCAACTGAGGAGCCAACGTTTGACCTGCTTAGCCACGCCCACATGGACTCTGACCTCTGACATCCCCAAGAGTGGGAAGGTCATGGCTTGGGCTTTATGAGTTACCATAGCAACAGGACAGCAACAGCAATAGACTAAGATAAAGGAGCAGCTGTCAATCAAACAGTAGATGAAAAGTCAGGTGATATTATGCAGAAGTTTTTGATCCCTTCTTCTTCTACTCTTTTATTCCAGTCTTTGTTTCTTCCTCTACTCTTTTATTCTTGTTATTTTTTCTTCTTCTACTCTTTTATTTTAGCTTGTGTTTTTTTTTTCTGTTTTCCTGTTTGTGTTTTCGAAGAACTGGGGTCACATCCGTAACAAACAGCTGTGAGGTCATTGGATCATGTGACACAGCTGTTCTGTGTCCTGCATGCTGATTGGTTTGTCTTTGTTTTGAAGTTTTAATTGTATCTAAAGAAGAAACTATTTTTTGAAAAGTTTACTATGAATGAGTGATACCCCTGTTTCCATGGATACGATAAATAATAAACAGTTTATCAGTTGTTTTTGTCATGAAAATGCTAATACTCACACACACACACACACACACACACACACACACACACACGGAGAGTGGAGTTATTGACAGGCTCTCAGCTCAATGTCACTGTTAAAGAAATATTCAAATGATCTTGTATCATGTTTCCATTCTCTCTCCTAGCTGAACTTAATTAGTGTGATAAGAGAAGCGGTGAGTCAGTGGTAAGGCAATAATGGTTAAATCTGAATTTATACATTTGAAATCTTTGCTTAAATCTCAGTCAATCTTCATTCCACCCTCACCTGGTCATGAGCTTTGGATAGTGACCAAAAGGATGAGGTGGCCTAAATGAGTTTCTTCTGGAGGATGTCTGGGCTGAGGTTTAGAGAGAGAGAGGGAGGAGCTCAGACATGTCAGTTTGATGTTCCAAATAAAATCATTTTAATGTGGAAGTTAAAACTCCCATTTTACATCCTGACAGAGAAGATGATGCCACATCCTGTATGATGTCATCAAGTCGAAACAGAACCACTGAAAGTTCAAACAAAATGTCAGCAATTCTACAAAAAACAAAAAATAAACAAAACTCTTAAATACATAAAACAACATCAGGGGGTGGGATCTAGAACTAGTGGGAGGAGTCTGATTTCCTGGTACACTGGAATCGGTATCGCAGGAAACGAACTTGCGGCTTGATATGGAAGTCAGCAGGTATCCTCCAGTTCCACATTTTCTGCACCTGAAACAGAAACAAAAGACTGACGTCAGATTTCACAATCTTGTAGCTTTGGAAAAACTAAAGTCTTTAAAACTTGAGGGTTAGGGTGACGTGATAACCCTGACCCTAAATCAACCCAAAGAAGATCCTTAAGAACATCAAAGAATGTCACGTATAATATAAAATGTTATTAAAAACATCACTAATAACATCAAAGAATGTCACAGTGCGTTTACATGGACTTGAGTATCCCGGTTTTTATTGGGGTTTTAAGTATCCCATTTTGGTATTTGTGCATGTAAACATCATATCCCGGTTTTGAGAAACTGATTTTGCTACCTGGAGAACTCCAAAAGAAAACAGGATACTGTGGCATGTATACGCCTTACCCCGATTTCTGACAGCTGCCAACACCTGAGTCAGCCAAGTGACGTACACGTAAAACAAACGTGACGGCGCCAACGAGAGCGTTTTATTCTGGAGAGAGTTATGACTTATGTTTCGCTTATAAAACATAACATATAATGGAAGCTGGGCTATAATATAGAGCAGGGTTTCTTAACCTTTTTGACCTTGGGGCCCAACATATCAGGGCGAGGTCGTCTGGGGCCCAATCGAGTGAATGGTTCTGATTTAACTTTTGCGGTCATTTTTATTTAATAGCTATTTGTGTCACTATGTTGTAATAATGAATCCTGTTCTTCATTTGTATGTTTTTAAATCAATATATAACCTATACATTGGCTAATTATGCATAAAACCTTGCACAAGTTAAGATCATTTCATTAATTTTGCTCATATAAAACCATGTTTTAGTGCATGTTTGTCAAATAAGTAACACAATATAAACTTAGAACAATAAAAGCAATAAAATGAGGTGCTCTAAGTAGTTCGGTAGATTTGGTGAAATTAAAAAGAGCGTTCTGTTTTGTGTCGCGCTGCTCCCGTTGCTGTCATTATTTTTTCATTTTAAGAACCTCTCCACTACATTTCCATTCAGATTCAGGCCCAGATTCAAGACCTGCCGTGTAGACGGTCTGTAGTTTGAATCCGGAGTGCGGTCGTTTCGATGCGTTTCTGTCACAGCGTCTCCGTGGAAACGGGGCCTCAGGGTCGTCACCTAGCAGAGTTGAGACTTCTCCATAGATGTTAAGTTAATATTCTTCTCCTTCTCGTGATGTAGGCCTACTTCTAACTGATGATACTGCCTCTGGTGGTCGGAGAGTATATTGCAGGCCAACGATCACGGCCCTTACAGCCCACAGATGCAAACATATTATCCCCTCGCGGCCCTGCAGGTGGCGCTCGCGGCCCTTCAAAGGGCCATGGTTAAGAAACCCTGATACAGAGCACACAGGTACAATAAATAGGGCCCGATCCAGCACGCGTCCTGGTGAGATTGCTTCTTTTTTATTCTGGTATATCAGTGATCATTTGTTGGATTGATTTTTTTTTGGATGGTCTGTGTTGGCTTTGGAGGAGCAAACGGCCGTGTTGGCAGATGTCTTTATTCTTTTTCTGTGGACTAAAAAGACAATTTAAACGGAACTTTCATCGATCATATTACGTTTGTTTGGGACTTTTAGTTTATTTTGGATTCATAAAGTGTTAAATTAAAGGGAAATTTTTGTTATAATTTAATTTTTTTATGTGTAAGCCACGTTGTTTTAATGTCTTTTATATTTCTAAATGTCCGTGGTGTTGTGTTGTGAAAAAGAAACATCATGTGCACAAATAAGATGCAGTAATAAGAAACCGGGATACTATTATTGATCATGTAGCCAGGGATATAAATGACCTCTGTGAGCATGTAAACGTTATATCCTGAATATGATCAAAATCGGGACACTCAAGTCCATGTAAACGCACTCAATAATAACATCAAAGAATGTCTCTTATAACATCAAAGAACATCACTTATAACATCAAAGAACGTCATTAAGAACATCAAAGAACATCACTTATAACATCAAAGAACGTCATTAAGAACATCAAAGAACATCACTTATAACATCAAACAACGTCATTAAGAACATCAAAGAACATCACTTATAACAGAGTATGTCACTAATAACATACAAGAACATCAGTAATAACATCAAAGAACGTCATTAAGAAGGTCACTGATAACATCAGAGAACACCATTAAGGAAGTCAAAGAACATCACTTACAACATCAAAGAACGGCATTAAGAATATCAGAGAACGTCACTTATGACATCAGAGAACATCAGTAAGAAAGTCAAAGAACGTCGCTAATAACATCAAAGAACATCACTTATAACTTAAGAGAACCTCACTCATAACATCAAAGAACATCACTTATAACTTAAGAGAACCTCACTCATAACATCAAAGAATGTCATTAAGAACGTCACTGATAACATCAGAGAACGTCATACAAATGGTTATCAATATGAAAAAGTCTCACATGTATTTATAAATGTCAAAAAGAAGATCAAAGAACGTCCTACAAACCTTCAAGACCCTGACCAGGTGTGTGGTATCGTTCAGTGACTGAACCTGTAGAGAACAAGCAGAACCAAGAGAACAGAAAGAACCAGACTTCAGCACCAGTTCTCAGGTACGACACAAACACACAAACAAACATGACTAGTTAAAGGGATATTTCATTATTTTGTTTGTTGGTCGTCCAGTTTTTTTATATTTTTTCAAATATTTGATCAGTAAGTTTGACGTTCATGACAGATCAAACTGACTCGACTAATCCAAACTGACCCATACGGACCCAAACTGAACTCTACTGACCCAAACTGAACTCTACTGACTCATACTGAACTCTACTGACCCAAACTGAACTCTACGGACCCAAACTGAACTCTACTGACCCTAACTGAACTCTACGGACCCATACTGAACTCTAACTGACCCAAACTGAACTCTACTGACCCAAACTGAACTCTACGGACCCATACTGAACTCTACTGACCCTAACTGACCCATACTGAACTCTACTGACCCAAACTGAACTCTACTGACCCAAACTGAACTCTACTGATCCAAACTGAACTCTACTGACCCATACTGAACTCTATGGACCCAAACTGAACTCTACTGACCCAAACTGACCCATACGGACCCAAACTGAACTCTACTGACCCAAACTGAACTCTACTGACCCAAACTGAACTCTACTGACCCATACTGAACTCTACGGACC
>NC_136708.1:426674-501674 GCF_947650265.1 Symphodus melops
GACAGTCTGTGGTGCATGGTGGCGTTGGTGGATGGAGACATGATGTCTGGGGAACGGGCGGGTCGGTCCACAGCATCAATGCCTTCATCTTACAGGAACTGCTGAGTCACTGCAGACACATGAGGTCCAGCATTGTCTCGCATTAGGAGAAACCCAGGACCAACCGCACCAGCACATGGTCTCACAAGGGGTCTAAGGATCTCCTCTGGGTACCTAATGGCATTCTTTGGCCCCCCCAAAGAAATGCCCCCCCACACCATTACTGACCCACCAACCCGGTGATTCTGCAGGATGTTGCAGGCAGCAGAAGGTTCTCCACGTGTGTCACATGTGCTCAGTGTGAACCTGCTCAGGGTGCCAGTGGACAATTTACCGACCTTGGTGTTCTCGTCCTGCACGGTGTTGGGCTGTAAACACCCCCCCCCCCCCCCCCTCCCCGTGGACGTCC
The DNA here is from genome assembly GCF_947650265.1 of Symphodus melops. Taxonomy (NCBI): domain Eukaryota; kingdom Metazoa; phylum Chordata; class Actinopteri; order Labriformes; family Labridae; genus Symphodus; species Symphodus melops. Next base: position 427,123 of record NC_136708.1, read on the forward strand.
TCACACCACCCTCATGGAGTCTGTTTCTGACCGTTTGAGCAGACACACGTGTGGCCTGCTGGAGGTCATGTTGCAGGACTCCTCCTGTTCCTCCTTGCTCAAAGGCAGAGGTAGCGGTCCTGCTGCTGGGTTGTTGCCCTCCTCCACGTCACCTGATGTCCTGGCCTGTCTCCTGATGTCCTGGCCTGTCTCCTGATGTCCTGGCCTGTCTCCTGATGTCCTGGCCTGTCTCCTGATGTCCTGGCCTGTCTCCTGATGTCCTGGCCTGTCTCCTGATGTCCTGGCCTGTCTCCTGGTAGCCTCCATGCTCTGGACACTACGCTGACAGACACAGCTCACTCTGATGTGCATCCTGGATGAGCTAGCTGAGCCCCTCGTGTGTGTCGTAGACTCCGTCTCATGCTAGCAGCAGAGTGAAGCACCGCTAGCATTCAACAGTGACCTAAACATCATGAAAGCATCAGAACTGAGAAGTGGTCTGGGCTCAGCAGAACCAATCCTTTATTGGGGGGTCTGGCTGATCGCCTATAATTTCCACCTGTGGTCTGTTCCATTTGCACAGCAGCATGTGACATTGACTGTCAGTCAGTGCTGCTTCTTAAGTGGACACTTTGATTTCACAAAGGTGTGATTGACTTCAAATTACATTCTGTTGTTTAAGTGTTCCCTTTATTTTTTTGAGCAGTGTATCATTATAAAAACAACATTGATATACTAACATTAAATGTAATAATATTCAGTTCAACTATTGAATCAGGTCACATGAAAATTGTGGGCGTGGTTTGTACCTGCAGGTAAGTCTACACTTGAACCACTGTTTAGATGTGCAGACGGAGCAGCTGTCACACCTGAACTGATCACTAGAACAGAATATTGAGGGAATAAAAACAGCATTCCATAAGACTTCCGCTTTTAAATTTGAGACATCACAATATGTTACACTGTACATTGTACCATATTCGACAGACATAACATTGGCAAAATGATGTAATAGAAGTATGACGCTAATAGATAGATAATAACTACAGCCACTAGAGGTCACTGTCTGACTGTTTCTGTCAGTGTGAAATGTAATAAACATTTTAAAAGACAAACTTAGGTGACGTCTGATCAGTGGACATGTCACATTATCTGCAGCAGAGAGGTGCAATTTAACCTTAAAATACAAAAAAAACATATCACCTGTAGAATCCAACAGAGTGGGAGGAGTTAAGTCACCTGTGAGAAAACATTTCTTTAAATTAACCTTTACAAGTTGATAAGGAGAGCTACTTTTACTGCGTGGTGGAGGGGAGATGTATAGACTGTACTGATCACACCTGTAATGATGATGTAGAGAAGATCTGAAATTATACCTGTGAGGTTGATGTGAACATCAGGTCCGAATGGATCACCTCCACCTATTACAACCAAAAAGGAAGGAGGCAATGAAGGAGACAATAAAGGAGACACTGAGGGAAACAGCAGAGTAAGCATTGAAGAAGACAGTAAAGGAGACAGTGAAGGAGACAGGAGAGGAGGCATTGAAGAAGACAGTAAAGGAGACAGTGAAGGAGACAGGAGACTAAGCATTGAAGAAGACAGTAAAGGAGACAGTGAAGGAGACAGGAGACTAAGCATTGAAGAAGACAGTAAAGGAGACAGTGAAGGAGATAGTAAAAGGGAACACTGAAGGAGACAGTAAAGGAGACACTGAAGGAGGCAGGAGACTAAGCATTGAAGAAGACAGTGAAGGAGACAGTGAAGGAGACAGTAAAGGAGACACTGAAGGAGACAGGAGACTAAGCATTGAAGAAGACAGTGAAGGAGACAGTGAAGGAGACACTGAAGGAGGCAGGAGACTAAGCATTGAAGAAGACAGTGAAGAAGACAGTGAAGGAGACAGTAAAGGAGACACTGAAGGAGGCAGGAGACTAAGCATTGAAGAAGACAGTAAAGGAGACAGTGAAGGAGATAGTAAAAGGGAACACTGAAGGAGACAGTAAAGGAGACACTGAAGGAGGCAGGAGACTAAGCATTGAAGAAGACAGTGAAGGAGACAGTGAAGGAGACAGTAAAGGAGACACTGAAGGAGACAGGAGACTAAGCATTGAAGAAGACAGTGAAGGAGACAGTGAAGGAGACACTGAAGGAGGCAGGAGACTAAGCATTGAAGAAGACAGTGAAGAAGACAGTGAAGGAGACAGTAAAGGAGACACTGAAGGAGGCAGGAGACTAAGCATTGAAGAAGACAGTGAAGGAGACAGTGAAGGAGACAGTAAAGGAGACACTGAAGGAGGCAGGAGACTAAGCATTGAAGAAGACAGTGAAGGAGACAGTGAAGGAGACAGTAAAGGAGACACTGAAGGAGGCAGGAGACTAAGCATTGAAGAAGACAGTGAAGGAGACAGTAAAAGGGAACACTGAAGGAGACAGTAAAGGAGACACTGAAGGAGACAGTAAAGGAGACACTGAAGGAGACAGTAAAAGGGAACACTGAAGGAGACAGTAAAGGAGACACTGAAGGAGACAGTAAAGGAGACACTGAAGGAGACAGTAAAAGGGAACACTGAAGGAGACAGTAAAAGGGAACACTGAAGGAGACAGGAGAGGAGACACTGATGTAAACATCAAAGGAGGCATTGAAGGCAACAAGAGATGAAGCACTGATTCTTCCTCAGAACTTTTGAGACTCACCTATCAGGCTCAACAGGAAGTCGTGACCTGATGAGTCAAAATTTCCTGTTGGAGAAAAAAACTCATTAATGTTTAAAAATAGTAGAAACGGTTCTGTATCTGGGTTGTGTCTCTTTTTTGGAACACATGAGTGAGATAAAGTTGCTGCACTTAGTCTTGTTGGGGAGCAAGAAAACAATCACAGGGGGGGGGGGGGGGGGGGGTTAAGCCCAGTTCAGCCTTCTGTTGAGGATTGGATTGGAATAACTCGTCATTCTACAGGATCTGGAACAATTGGATCATTTTTGTTGCCCCCGAGAGAGCAGACTTTATCTGATCTTTCTGACTGATTATTAATGCTTAGCACCCCCCCGCGCCCCCCCCAGGTTTATGTTCATAGTTTTATGTACTTTGTTCTCTCTTGGCCTCTTTTTCTAGATGAAAGTTGACATCTATGTGATGTGTGATGACAACCACGGAGAGTAGAAAAAGGACTTCCTGTTTATACTTAGGCTGTCATTGGATACATTACCCTAAGACCAGTAAATGGAAAGTCCTGATTAGTCCAACAAGGTGAAAGGTCAGAGTGCATAAATTATTATTATTATTATTGCTGACAATCGAAAAGCTGCAGATATAATAATAGTAATAATAATAATAATAATAATAATGCATTTTATTTAGAGACGCCTTTCAAAAAGAAAAAAAAATATATTATAACCAAAAAATTCAGGATGTAGTGGATTTATGAGACTGGGGAGAGAAGAAGGGAATGATCGAACAGAATATGCCAGTTTAAAAAGATGTGTTTTGAGATGGGATTTAAAGATAGAGAGAGAGTCGATATTACAGATTTGAGGTGGGAGGGAGTTCCAGGGGGGGGGGGGGGCAGATAGACTGAAGGCTCTGGATCCCATGGTGGACAGGCGTGAAGGTAGTACGGTGAATTGAAGGAGCAGAATTTTGAAGTTGAAGCTAAATTTAACCAGGAGCCGATGAAGCTGCTGAAGGACAGGAGGGATGTGATTGAGGGGGATCTGGAGATGATGCGAGCTGCAGAGTTCTAGACCAGTTGAAGTTTATGGATGGACTTGTGAGGGAAATGGTCAGATGGTCGAATGAACCAATGGTTCAATTGTCAAATTGTCCGATGGTCGACTTGTCCGATGGTTTGATAGTCAATTGGTCCAATGGTCAACTGATACGATGGTTCTATGGTCAGAGAGTTGACTGGTCCGATGGTCAACTGATCCAATAGTCGACTGGTCTGATGGTCCGATAGTTCGAGGATTCTATGTTCTGATGGTCAACAGGTCTGATAGTCAACTGGTCTGATAGTCGACTGGTCCAATGGTCCGATAGTCCAGTGGTCTCATAGTCCGATGATTCTATGTTCTTATGGTCAACTAGTCCAATGTTTAACTGGTACGATGGTTTGATGGTCCAACAGTTGACTGGTCTTATGGTTCTATGGTCCGACATCCAACTGGTCCGATGGTCCTATGGTTTGACTGGTCCAATGGTTCTATGGTCTGAGAGTTGACAGGTCCGATTGTTTTATTGTCCAATAGTCAAACCGTCCGATGGTTGAATGATGTGATAGTTCTATGGTCAGAGAGTCAACTGGTCCGATGGTCAAATGGTCTGGTCTGATGGGCCGATATTCACCTGTTCCAATGGTCAACTGGTCCAGTGGTCCGATAGTTGACTGGTCTGATGGTCCAATGGTCCAATGATTCTATGTTCTGATGGTCAACTGGTCCGATAGTTGACTGTTCCAATGATCGACTGGTCCGATGGTTCTTTGGTCCGAGAGTTGACTGATCCAATGGTTCTATGGTCCTACAATCGACTGGTCTGATGGTCAAATAGTACGATGGTTCTATGGTCAGAGACTCGACTGGTCCAATGGTCAACTGGCCCAATGGTTCTATGGTCTGATGGTTGAATGTTCCAAAAGTTGACTGGTCCAATGGTCCACTGGTATGATGGTCCACTGGGCCGATGGTTCTATGCCTGATAGTCAACTGGTCTGATAGTCAATTGGGGCGGCAGTAGCTCAGTCTGTAGGGACTTGGGTTGGGAACCGGAGGGTCGCCGGTTCAAGTCCCGGCACGGACCAAGTCCAGAAACTGGTCTGGTAACTGGAGAGGTGCCAGTCCATTTCCTGAGCACTGCCGAGGTGCCCCTGAGCAAGGCACCGAACCCCAAAACTGCTCTGGAGCGCTCGCTGTGGGCAGCCCCCCTCACTCTGAGACCTCTCCATTAATGCATGTCACTAGAACCCTGTTTGTGCATGAGTGTGTATCTCGGCCTGTGTGTGTGTTAGACAGAGTGTAAAAACTGAATTTCCCCTCGTGGGATTAATAAAGTGTAAATTATTATTATTATTATTATTATTATGTTCTTAGGTCCAATAATCCGATGGTTCTATGTTCTGATGATTGACTGGTCCAGTGGTCGAATAGTCCGATGGTTCAATGTTCTGATGGTCAACTGGACCAATGGTTCTCCGGTCCAATGGTTCTTTGGTCTGATGGTTCTATGGTTAGACGGTCGACTGGTCAGATGGTTCTCCGGTTCAACCCTAACCCTTATTGTTTTCCATTTACAAGACAGGTTATTTAAATCATGTTGTCTTCCATCATGCATATGCAGAAGACACACAGCTCTTTATTCCCTTCTGTTTCAGAAGCCGTACAGATCTCATCTTTTAACCCACACCCTCAAAGATATTAAACTCTGGATGTCGCAACACTTTTTTTATAGCTCAATAAAGACAAATATGAACATTTAGTTTTGGGTTAGGGTTACCCTCAAACACATTTCTTCAAACTTCCTTTTTCAGAAAAATTTTAAAAGTTCTTTAATGATCTTTTTACCTCCTGTATCTTTACACTCTTTGGGTGGCATTTTATTTTCTAATCAAAGAACCATTTGATAAAACTTGGTAAGAACAGAGTTATTTATGTGTATGTACAGCGGGCAGCCCATGTTGGAATCCTTTTCTGCCTATTATTCCCCACACTCTGGATAAAACTCTATCACTGGTCCTGTCTCTTAATAAAGGCTGTTAAGAATTAGACTCATAAATAGACTTATAAATAACCACAAGAATGGCAGTCAGACCTCACCTGGACACTCACCTGTATAATCCAGGTGAGAAAGTCCGCCCCCCAATGAACCCAAAACACCTGGCAGAGCATGAGAGAAAGAAGTTAACAGATATACAATAAAATTGACTGAGGATCATTTCCTTTAGTTACATGTCTCTCATCACATTCAGTAACAATCCTTTAGTCCCACCCCCCACAGCTCACCTGTTGAACTTTCAGCTCCTCCTCCTCCACCATTCAGCAGTTTCTGTCCGTTGCCTGAATCAAACACAAGGTAATCAATAATCACCGCTAATGGTCCTTTAACTGTTATATGTGTTTGTTTATAAGTGCGTGATCATTTTTCATATTTACTGTTAGACTCTGAGTCTACTCCATCCGATCCTGAAGACAAAAATGATTCATTTATTACTGATGGATTTAAGATAGGAATGTTATTTGCATCTCACAATTGTAGTACAGTAGTATTGTGTTAACACTTTGATTAGCATACCTTATTTATACTTCCATAGGCTTGAACTGCAGCAAATACTCCATGACATATTTATACTCCATCTCCTGTTTATACTGTTATAGGTTTAAACTGCAACATGAACTCTACTTCCTGTTTATACTGTTATAGGTTTAAACTGTAACATGAACTCTACTTCCTGTTTATACTGTTATAGGTTTAAACTGCAACATGAACTCTACTTCCTGTTTATACTGTTATAGGTTTAAACTGTAACATGAACTCTACTTCCTGTTTATACTGTTATAGGTTTAAACTGCAACATGAACTCTACTTCCTGTTTATACTGTTATAGGTTTAAACTGTAACATGAACTCTACTTCCTGTTTATACTGTTATAGGTTTAAACTGTAACATGAACTCTACTTCCTGTTTATACTGTTATAGGTTTAAACTGTAACATGAACTCTACTTCCTGTTTATACTGTTATAGGTTTAAACTGTAACATGAACTCTACTTCCTGTTTATACTGTTATAGGTTTAAACTGCAACATGAACTCTACTTCCTGTTTATACTGTTATAGGTTTAAACTGTAACATGAACTCTACTTCCTGTTTATACTGTTATAGGTTTAAACTGCAACATGAACTCTACTTCCTGTTTATACTGTTATAGGTTTAAACTGTAACATGAACTCTACTTCCTGTTTATACTGTTATAGGTTTAAACTGTAACATGAACTCTACTTCCTGTTTATACTGTTATAGGTTTAAACTGTAACATGAACTCTACTTCCTGTTTATACTGTTATAGGTTTAAACTGTAACATGAACTCTACTTCCTGTTTATACTGTTATAGATTTAAACTGTAACATGAACTCTACTTCCTGTTTATACTGTTATAGGTTTAAACTGTAACATGAACTCTACTTCCTGTTTATACTGTTATAGGTTTAAACTGCAACATGAACTCTACTTCCTGTTTATACTGTTATAGGTTTAAACTGCAACATGAACTCTACTTCCTGTTTATACTGTTATAGGTTTAAACTGCAACATGAACTCTACTTCCTGTTTATACTGTTATAGGTTTAAACTGTAACATGAACTCTACTTCCTGTTTGTACTGTTATAGGTTTAAACTGTAACATGAACTCTACTTCCTGTTTATACTGTTATAGGTTTAAACTGCAACATGAACTCTACTTCCTGTTTATACTGTTATAGGTTTAAACTGCAACATGAACTCTACTTCCTGTTTATACTGTTATAGGTTTAAACTGCAACATGAACTCTACTTCCTGTTTATACTGTTATAGGTTTAAACTGTAACATGAACTCTACTTCCTGTTTATACTGTTATAGGTTTAAACTGCAACATGAACTCTACTTCCTGTTTATACTGTTATAGGTTTAAACTGCAACATGAACTCTACTTCCTGTTTATACTGTTATAGGTTTAAACTGCAACATGAACTCTACTTCCTGTTTATACTGTTATAGGTTTAAACTGTAACATGAACTCTACTTCCTGTTTGTACTGTTATAGGTTTAAACTGTAACATGAACTCTACTTCCTGTTTATACTGTTATAGGTTTAAACTGCAACATGAACTCTACTTCCTGTTTATACTGTTATAGGTTTAAACTGCAACATGAACTCTACTTCCTGTTTATACTGTTATAGGTTTAAACTGCAACATGAACTCTACTTCCTGTTTATACTGTTATAGGTTTAAACTGCAACATGAACTCTACTTCCTGTTTATACTGTTATAGGTTTAAACTGTAACATGAACTCTACTTCCTGTTTATACTTTTATAGGTTTAAACTGCAACATGAACTCTACTTCCTGTTTATACTGTTATAGGTTTAAACTGTAACATGAACTCTACTTCCTGTTTATACTGTTATAGGTTTAAACTGTAACATGAACTCTACTTCCTGTTTATACTGTTATAGGTTTAAACTGTAACATGAACTCTACTTCCTGTTTATACTGTTATAGGTTTAAACTGTAACATGAACTCTACTTCCTGTTTATACTGTTATAGGTTTAAACTGCAACATGAACTCTACTTCCTGTTTATACTGTTATAGGTTTAAACTGCAACATGAACTCTACTTCCTGTTTATACTGTTATAGGTTTAAACTGCAACATGAACTCTATCTCATAGTTAAGCTGCTATAGGTTTAGACTGCTACATGCAGTCAACATCCTTGTTATACTGCAAATAGGCTTAGACTAAAACATGAACTTCCACTGAGTCTCAGCAGATGTCCATTCTCCAGTGAGTGTGGTCCTAGCCTCTGTCTCATGGTGGATGGATGTTAGTCTGTGTAAATATTGAGTAAGCTCTACTCTTACATTTTATAAAAAAGTGTACATAACTGTTTTTGTGAAATTGCAGGATGACCTGATATGAATAAACCTATTCTTTTAAACCTTCTTAGACAATATTTTTAATTTAACTTTCACAGCTTCAATTCATGTTGTCAGAATTTGTTGATACAGAAGCCTGATCATTATTTCTTTTTCACCTGCAGAAGCTCCTGCTGTTCCATCATTTGTTCCTCTTGCTGTTCCATCATTTGTTCTTCCTTCTGCTGTACCATCATTTGTTTCACCACCTGAAGAACTTCCTACTGTTTCATGGTTTGTTCTTCCTCCTGTCGTTCCATCGTTCGTTCCCCCACCTGAAGAACTTCCAACTGTTCCATGGTTTGTTCCTGCTTCTGCAATTCCATAGTTTGTTCCCCCTCCTGAAGAACTTTCTAGTGTCACATCCATTGTTCCTCCTCCTGCTGATCCATCATTTCTTCCTCCTACTGTCAAAAGACCACTGGAAGCTGGAATTTAATACATGCCTTCCTCAAATGATCTGTTTTACTTCATGTCAACAAATAACTTTGACATTAAGCCCAGACAGAGATATGATCTGGGACAATCATTTTGGCTATAAAACATCATGCTGTACCAGGTCCAGCTGGTGGCGCTGTAGCCATTGTACCGACCCAACATGCATTAAAGGATGCTTGACAAATTTAAGAAGGGGAAAGGAACTAATCTGATAAATCCTGGATATCCTGGCTCCCAATTAAATCCAGATTAAACTTGAGACTGAAAGGGAACAAACCAACTTCTCAGGAGGTAAAACCTGATCACTTACCTGAATCTCCGGACGCAGACACTGTGGCGATGGTCTGCTGCATGCCAACGAGTCCTGCTGGAAGGACGAGTGTAAGGTGTTCATAATGAATCAAATGTTTGTTTTCAGAGGAAACTTGTTCAAGGACTGACAGAAACATTCACCGTAACATAAGTTTACACTTGTGTTTAAATAAACCAGAATTTAAAAAAAAAAAAAAATTATGTGTCACAAGGGAACACTTTATGTTTACAAGTATCACCGAACATTTGCTCTTACTCTGTGATTATACTGAAATAGAGTTATTAATATACCCACTGTGTGTTTTTAATCTGACGGGCCTTTACACAAGTAAAAGTGCACATAGTGTTTATGCCTGGTATCATTTAATTCTACTGTATTGTTTTCAGTGTATTAACATGGCTCTGCAATGTATTCACATGACTCTGCATCATGACTCTGTAATGTATTAACATGACTCAGCACAGTGACTGCAGTGTATCAACATGATTCTGCACTATGACTCTGTAGTGTATTAACATGACTCTGCTGTGTATTAACATGACTCAGCACAGTGACTCTGTAGTGTTTTAATATGACTCTGCAGTGTATTAACATGACTCAGCACAGTGACTCTGTAGTGTTTTAATATGACTCTGCAGTGTATTTACATGACTCAGCACAGTGACTCTGCAGTGTTTTAATATGACTCTGCAGTGTATTAACATGACTCAGCACAGTGACTCTGCAGTGTTTTAATATGACTCTGCAGTGTATTAACATGACTCAGCACAGTGACTCTGCAGTGTTTTAATATGACTCTGCTGTGTATTAACATGACTCAGCACAGTGACTCTGCAGTGTTTTAATATGACTCTGCTGTGTATTAACATGACTCAGCACAGTGACTCTGCAGTGTTTTAATATGACTCTGCAGTGTATTTACATGACTCAGCACAGTGACTCTGCAGTGTTTTAATATGACTCTGCAGTGTATTTACATGACTCAGCACAGTGACTCTGCAGTGATTTAACATGACTCAGCACAGTGACTCTGCAATGTATTAACATGGCTCTGCAATGTATTCACATGACTCTGCATTATGACTCTGTAATGTATTTACATGACTCAGCACAGTGACTCTGCAGTGATTTAACATGACTCAGCACAGTGACTCTGCAATGTATTAACATGGCTCTGCAATGTATTCACATGACTCTGCATTATGACTCTGTAGTGTATTAACATGACTCAGCACAGTGACTGCAGTGTATCAACATGATTCTGCACTATGACTCTGTAGTTTATTAACATGACTCTGCTGTGTATTAACATGACTCAGCACAGTGACTCTGTAGTGTTTTAATATGACTCAGCAAAGTGATTCTGCAGTGTATCAACATGATTCTGCACTATGACTCTGTAGTGTATTAACATGACTCTGCTCAATGATTCTGCAGTGTATTAACATGACTCAGCACAGTGACTCTGCAGTGTTTTAATATGACTGCAGTCTATTAACATGACTCAGCACAGTGACTGTTTACTGTATTAACATGTCTCAGCACAGTGACTCTCCAGTGTATCAACATGATTCTGCACCATGACTCTGCAGTGTATTAACATGACTCACCACAATGACAGTTCACTGTATTAACATGACTCTTCAGCATATCAACAATGTCACCCATACACAGACTAAACTGCAACCTCAATTTGTTTAAAAGTGTGTTTAGTTTTGATAAAATGAAGTTTGTGTTTATGTAAGTGTATGTTTAAGATCAAAGGTCACAGTGTGTTTTAGCCTCTCACCCTCATCAATCTTATCCTGACTCTTGGAGTCATCATCATCTGGAAAGGAAGAAACATTCTTCTGTAAGGGTGTTTTAAACAGTTTTAAATGTTTTAGGATAATACATTATGTATTATTGATTAATAAATCTTTTATCAGTAGTCGTGTTACCTGATGTGTATTTAGTCTCGTTCCCCCCTCCATTATTAGGGTATTCAAAGACAGTGGGTTTATATGTATCACTGTCACTAACATCAGACAGCAAAAACAGTGAACACACTTCAGTCCAAATGTAAGTGTCATCCATTTTCATTAAACACTTTGTGTTTCTTGTTGTCTTGATGATCCAAGGTCATCAAACCCCGAGACAAATGCCAAAATACAGCGAGCGATAGATGATGGATGGATGGACTGGTTGTTTGTTTGATTGGTTGGCTGGTAGCAATCTGTGCTGTAAGTGAGCCCATTGTCCCAAATATTTAATTTAATGGTCAAATGATTGAGAAACTTCATGTTTAAAATCTACACATTAATCAAACTGGATGAATTAATTTCAACCAGCACAAAATAAACCAAACTAATGACACAAAACTGATGAAATTCAATTAATGAAAACAAACTAATGTAATCAAACTAAAGTAATGAAATTCAATTAAAACAAAATCTTTACTGTTAATCACTAATTAACTAATCTTGCTGATTAGCTTTTAGCTAGCATGTTAGCATTATTTGTGACTGAAAGCAGTTCTTTGAAAATAAAACAGCACACTTACCCTCCTCCTCCTCAGACAGCTCCCCCGCCTCTGTGGCCTCCACCTCCACCTCCACCTCCTCCTGCTCCTTCTCTGGAATCCAAACACAAAACTCTTTTACCACCAACACCTTCGACTAAAGCATCAAATCAAACAGAAGCCTGAAACTTATCTGTAAGTTTTCTTTTTACCCTCCAAAGGAGCTGCTGACACGGAAACCACCAGAAAAACTACGGCCCAAACCATCCACAGCTTCCTGTGATGATAGAGCGGATCAATCACAGATATGACGTCATCAATACAATAATCAATGATCAATAATGTAATTATTGCTTAGATTATGAACATTATCAGAAACAACATAAAGAACATTATAAACATCATAAACAACAACAAATCTGTTGTACTCACAGTGGCAGCATCCTGCAGTCAAAGTATTTCTGTGTTTCTGAATCTGAAGAGCTACTGGTATTTATACTCACAGAGTGGGGAGGAGCTACATATAAGGGGGAGGGGCCCCATACATAGGTGGTGTGCTACAGACAGGGAGGACGGTTAACGTAAAGAGGGGAAGGGTGCCATGCATATGGGTGGGGAGGGGCTAAAAACAAAATTGATGGCCCCTCAGAAAGAGAGGGGAGGGGCTATGGACATGGGGCGGGGCTATGGACATGGGGCGGGGCTATGGACATGGGGAGGGGCTATGGACATGGGGAGGGGCTATGGACATGGGGCGGGGCTATGGACATGGGGAGGGGCTATGGACATGGGGAGGGGCTATGGACATGGGGAGGGGCTATGGACATGGGGCGGGGCTATGGACATGGGGAGGGGCTATGGACATGGGGAGGGGCTATGGACATGGGGCGGGGCTATGGACATGGGGAGGGGCTATGGACATGGGGAGGGGCTACAAACGGAGGGGAGGACCAACGATTGTACTGTTGCAAAATTACCAACTGTTCTGTTTGCTGTTTGCATTTATATTCACAGTGACGAGATGGTATCCCAGCATGCATTGAGGGCAGCAGGACTTACCTGACAGCGTCCCCCGTCCCCCCTTCACATCCCCCCTAACGCAGCCAAACTAAGCTCACACATGTAACTAATGTTAACTAATCGTTTGGTATTAATCACTGTTTTTATTTTTTTAATTAAAAGTGAAACCGTGATGATTTAAAGATTGACATATATGAATACAGCGTTTCAGGGGAAGACCCTATATCATCCCCCCCCCCTCCTCTCCTCTTCTCCTCCTCCTCCTCCTACCTCTCCTCCTCCTCTCGTCCTCTCCTCCTCTCCTCCTCCTCCTCTCCTCTTCTCCTCCTCCTCCTCCTACCTCTCCTCCTCCTCTCGTCCTCTCCTCCTCTCCTCCTCCTCCTCTCGTCCTCTCGTCCTCCTCTCGTCCTCTCCTCCTCCTCCCCCTCTCCTCCTCCTCTCCTCCTCCTACCTCTCCTCCTCTCGTCCTCTCCTCCTCCCCTCCTCCCCCTCTCCTCCTCCTCTCCTCCTCCTCTCCTCCTCCTCTCCTCCCCCTCTCCTCCTCCTCTCCTCCTCCTCTCCTCCCCCTCTCCTCCTCCTCTCGTCCTCTCCTCCTCCTACCTCTCCTCCTCCTCTCGTCCTCTCCTCCTCCTACCTCTCCTCCTCTCCTCCTCCCCCTCTCCTCCTCCTCTCCTCCCCCTCTCCCCCTCTCCTCCTCCTCTCGTCCTCTCCTCCTCCTACCTCTCCTCCTCTCGTCCTCTCCTCCTCCTCCTCTCCTCCTCCTCTCCTCCTCCTCTCCTCCCCCTCTCCCCCTCTCCTCCTCCTCTCGTCCTCTCCTCCTCCTACCTCTCCTCCTCCTCTCGTCCTCTCCTCCTCCTACCTCTCCTCCTCCTCTCGTCCTCTCCTCCTCCCCCTCTCCTCCTCCTCTCCTCCTCCTCTCCTCCCCCTCTCCCCCTCTCCTCCTCCTCTCGTCCTCTCCTCCTCCTACCTCTCCTCCTCCTCTCGTCCTCTCCTCCTCCTCCTCTCGTCCTCTCCTCCTCCCCCTCTCCTCCTCCTCTCCTCCTCCTCTCCTCCCCCTCTCCCCCTCTCCTCCTCCTCTCCTCCTCCTCTCCTCTCCTCCTCTCCTCCTCTCCTCTCCTCTCCTCTCCTCTCCTCCTCTCCTCTCCTCCTCTCCTCCTCTCCTCCTCTCCTCTCCTCCTCTCCTCCTCTCCTCCTATCCTGTCCTCCTCCCCCTCTCCTGCTATCCTTTCCTCTCCTCCTCCAACCTCTCCTCTCCTCTCCTCCTTTCCTCTCCTCCTCCTACCTCTCCTCCTCTCCTCTCCTCCTCCCCCTCTCCTCCTCTCCTCTCCTCCTCCTACCTCTCCTCTCCTCCTCTCCTTCTCTCCTCTCCTCTCCTCCTCCTACCTCTCCTCTCCTCTCATCCTTCTCTCCTCTCCTCTCCTCTCCTCCTCCTACCTCTCCTCTCCTCCTCCTACCTCTCCTCTCCTCTCCTCCTCTCCTTCTCTCCTTTCCTCTCCTCTCCCCCTCTCCTCCTCTCCTCTCCTCCTCCTACCTCTCCTCTCCTCTCCTCCTCTCCTCTCCTCCTCCTCGCCTCTCCTCCTCTCCTCTTCCTCGCCTCTCCTCCTCCTATCCTGTCCTCCTCTCCTCCTCTCCTCCTCCTCGCCTCTCCTCCTCCTCCTATCCTGTCCTCCTCTGCTCCTATCCTGTCCTCCTCCCCCTCTCCTGCTATCCTCTCCTTCTCTCCTTTCCTTTTCTCTCCTCCTCTCCTCTCCTCCTCTCCTTCTCTCCTTTCCTTTCCTCTCCTCCTCTCCTCTCCTCTCCTCCTCCTTGCCTCTCCTCTGCTCCTCCTATCCTGTCTTCCTCTCCTCTCCTCTCCTCTCCTCCTCCTCCTCTCCTCCTCTCCTCCTTTCCTCTCCTCCTCCTACCTCTCCTCCTCTCCTCCTATCCTGTCCTCCTCCTCCTCTCCTCCTCCTCTCCTCCTCTCCTTCTCTCCTTTCCTCTCGCCGCCTCCTCTCCTCAGTTGATCAGGTTTCAGGTTTAATTAGTTTCTCTAACAGTTGTTTATTGTTCAGCTGAAAGATGAGATTCAGTGAAAATTACAAAACTTTAAACTGAATTTAAACTGATAAACATATTTATATCTGTATCTATCTGTATTACATCTATATTTATATCTATCTGTATTACATCTATATTTATATCTGTATCTATCTGTATTACATCTATATTTATATCTGTATCTATCTGTATTACATCTATATTTATATCTGAATCTATCTGTATTACATCTATATTTATATCTGAATCTATCTGTATTACATCTATATTTATATCTGTATCTATCTGTATTATATCTATATTTATATCTGAATCTATCTGTATTACATCTATATTTATATCTGTATCTATCTGTATTACATCTATATTTATATCTGAATCTATCTGTATTACATCTATATTTATATCTGAATCTATCTGTATTATATCTATATTTATATCTGTATCTATCTGTATTATATCTATATTTATATCTATCTGTATTACATCTATATTTATATCTGAATCTATCTGTATTATATCTATATTTATATCTGTATCTATCTGTATTACATCTATATTTATATCTATCTGTATTACATCTATATTTATATCTGAATCTATCTGTATTACATCTATATTTATATCTATCTGTATTACATCTATATTTATATCTGAATCTATCTGTATTACATCTATATTTATATCTGTATCTATCTGTATTACATCTATATTTATATCTGAATCTATCTGTATTACATCTATATTTATATCTGTATCTATCTGTATTACATCTATATTTATATCTGTATCTATCTGTATTATATCTATATTTATATCTGTATCTATCTGTATTACATCTATATTTATATCTGTATCTATCTGTATTATATCTATATTTATATCTGTATCTATCTGTATTACATCTATATTTATATCTGTATCTATCTGTATTACATCTATATTTATATCTGTATCTATCTGTATTACATCTATATTTATATCTGAATCTATCTGTATTATATCTATATTTATATCTGTATCTATCTGTATTATATCTATATTTATATCTGTATCTATCTGTATTACATCTATATTTATATCTGTATCTATCTGTATTATATCTATATTTATATCTGAATCTATCTGTATTACATCTATATTTATATCTGAATCTATCTGTATTACATCTATATTTATATCTGTATCTATCTGTATTACATCTATATTTATATCTACACTCATCGCCCCCGTTTTATCAGGTCCTCCTGGCTTGGACTGGTTTGGCCCCCCTTTGGCCCTCAGACCGGTCTATTTAGCTCTGTGTTACTTTGATTATAAGCAGCAGAAATACTCGGTTGGTGTCAGCCTGTCTGAATCCAACAACCCCCCCCCCTCCCCCCCCCCCCCCCCCCCCCCCCCCCCCCCCCCCGCCCCCGGAGGCTATAGTCCTCAATGTGGGTGGCCCGGGTTCGACTCTGGCCTGTGGCCTCCTTCCTGAAAGTCATTCCTATCTCTCTCTCTCTCTCCCTGATTTCCGACTCTGTCCCCTTTATCGATTTAATAAAGATGAAATCTTTCAAAAAGCCTTTTCAATGAACTTTTTTCCCAGTTCTGATGTTGGAACCTCAGAAGATCATTTGGAACATGTCTACATGCCACACTGAGTTCCTGTCATGTGATTGGCTGAGTGTATATATATATAAGTGTTACATGAGTCATATGAGGATGTAACCTTCTCTTATTGACCTTTCTCTGAGCTTTGATTCTGGAGAGAGTTTCCTGCTGTCTGTGTGAATTGGGGCAGAACATGAGTTGGCATGAGGAATCTGAAACCAGAACCCTGCTGGAGCTGAGCTAGATCCGGGATCAGGTCCAGTAGAGAAATTAAAGCACTCTAAGATTTAGTCTGGTCCAGCTCAGTTCTGAATGACTGGTCTCAGGCGACCTTTGATCCTCATGTAGTCTGAAACTTAGAGCTGTGGGATGGGAGAGAGACAGGAAGTCACAGAGATGCCAAAGCCCATTGAAAACACCTGGAAAAACCTGGAAACAAGAAGAGTGAAGCCCAGATTTCCTTGTGATCCTGATTTCATGTCAGCCCCTGGTCCCCTTCCTGTCTGTCTCCCGTCCCATGTCTCTAAGTTCTGTTTTGTTTCCTAGGCAACCGTAGGTTCCCTGCCGTTTCGGCTGTTGTTACCTGTAGTTGATGGGGTTATTTATTGATGGTCAGGTTGGACTGCGAGGCGTGTGGTCTACACCATTCAAAGCTGACCCAGGTGGAGTGAAGGGGGAGGAGTCAGGTTACCTGTACTGCAGGTCGTTGGTTTGGAAGAGTGAGTCCTCAGAATACTAAGAAAGAAAAGAGAGCTGCAGGCCCACACACACACACACACACACACACACACACTCACTCACACACACACACACACACACACACACACACACACACACACTCACTCACACACACACACACACACACACACACACACACACACACACACTCACACACACACACACACACACTCACACACACACACACACACACACACTCACTCACACACACACACACACACACACACACACACACACACACACACACACACACACACACACTCACACACACACACACACACACTCACACACACACACACACACACACACACACACACACACACACACACACACACTCACACACACACACACACACACTCACACACACACACACACACACACACACACACACACACACACACACACACACACACACACACTGTCCGTCTTTGTTTTGAGCCCCCACGAGGACATTGTCAGGTGGATAGGCTCTCCATCTTTCTGCATGTTTATGTTGTTGTGTTTGTAGCTTGTGCACGATAATTTAAAGCTTATGTGTAAATATTTATGTTCAAACATTTTGTTGGAAAAGTGTTATGATCAAAGTCTTAGGATGTCCAAACCGATTTTGAGAGGGGTAAGAGTAACTGTGTAGCAATAGCTAGTGCTAAGGAAATAGTGCTAGTGTAGTCAACAGGTAGCGTTGTGACAAATGAAAAGTGTGCATAGAGTTATAAGCCGTCCTTTTTTAGGCATGATGCCAAAAAGGACATAAAACTTTGACATCATGAGCAAACCCTCAGGTGAACCCTCAGGTGAAACCTCAGGTGAACCCTCAGGTGAAACCTCAGGTGAACCCTCAGGTGAACCCTCAGGTGAACCCTCAGGTGAACCCTCAGGTGAACCCTCAGGTGAAACCTCAGGTGAACCCTCAGGTGAACCCTCAGGTGAAACCTCAGGTGAACCCTCAGGTGAAACCTCAGGTGAACCCTCAGGTGAACCCTCTTGACTTGAACAGCTTTGGATCTTCATCTTACTGTCATTTCATAGCAAACTTGAATTGATCAGATGAATTTGGGCAACTGCCTTCAAATAGGAACCCTATAAAGTTTATAGTTTATAGTTTATCATTTATTGTATAAACAACAGGTGTCAAACTCCAGTCCTGTCCAGCCGGCGTCTTCAGACTGTTAGATGTCTCTCTGCGTCCTCAGACTGTTAGATGTCTCTCTGCGTCCTCAGACTGTTAGATGTCTCTCTGCGTCCTCAGACTGTTAGATGTCTCTCTGCGTCCTCAGACTGTTAGATGTCTCTCTGCGTCCTCAGACTGTTAGATGTCTCTCTGCGTCCTCAGACTGTTAGATGTCTCTCTGCGTCCTCAGACTGTTAGATGTCTCTCTGCGTCCTCAGACTGTTAGATGTCTCTCTGCGTCCTCAGACTGTTAGATGTCTCTCTGCGTCCTCAGACTGTTAGATGTCTCTCTGCGTCCTCAGACTGTTAGATGTCTCTCTGCGTCCTCAGACTGTTAGATGTCTCTCTGCTTCCTCAGACTGTTAGATGTCTCTCTGCTCGGACGCAGCTGAATCCAGTGAGTGACTCGTGATCAGGCTTCTGCAGAGCTTGATGACAACACGTTGGTTTAAAGCAGGCGAGTTAGAGCAGGGAGACATCTAACAGTCTGAGGACGCAGAGAGACATCTAACAGTCTGAGGACGCAGAGAGACATCTAACAGTCTGAGGACGCAGGGAGACATCTAACAGTCTGAGGACGCAGAGAGACATCTAACAGTCTGAGGACGCAGAGAGACATCTAACAGTCTGAGGACGCAAGGAGACGTCTAACAGTCTGAGGAAGCAAGGAGACATCTAACAGTCTGAGGACGCAGAGAGACATCTAACAGTCTGAGGACGCAGAGAGACGTCTAACAGTCTGAGGACGCAGAGAGACATCTAACAGTCTGAGGACGCAAGGAGACGTCTAACAGTCTGAGGAAGCAAGGAGACATCTAACAGTCTGAGGACGCAGAGAGACATCTAACAGTCTGAGGACGCAGAGAGACGTCTAACAGTCTGAGGACGCAAGGAGACGTCTAACAGTCTGAGGACGCAAGGAGACGTCTAACAGTCTGAGGAAGCAAGGAGACGTCTAACAGTCTGAGGACGCAGAGAGACGTCTAACAGTCTGAGGACGCAAGGAGACGTCTAACAGTCTGAGGACGCAAGGAGACGTCTAACAGTCTGAGGACGCAAGGAGACGTCTAACAGTCTGAGGACGCAAGGAGACGTCTAACAGTCTGAGGAAGCAAGGAGACATCTAACAGTCTGAGGACGCAGAGAGACGTCTAACAGTCTGAGGACGCAGAGAGACGTCTAACAGTCTGAGGACGCAAGGAGACGTCTAACAGTCTGAGGAAGCAAGGAGACGTCTAACAGTCTGAGGACGCAAGGAGACGTCTAACAGTCTGAGGAAGCAAGGAGACGTCTAACAGTCTGAGGACGCAAGGAGACGTCTAACAGTCTGAGGAAGCAAGGAGACGTCTAACAGTCTGAGGGATCTGGCCTTCGAGAACTCGGAGTTCGACACCCCTGGTATGAAGGATAAAAATTACGCTTTATTTTGAAATGCAGAAATTATTGGCAGACTTCCTGAAGACATTTCGCCATGATGTTGATGGACTTTTTTTGTAGGTCTTGGCATGGTTAACATAAAACAATGTTGCATGTGAGCGAGTGCATTGAGTCATTTTGACACATCTTTTTAGATTATGTTGTGTACTAGTTACTGTTGTTGTTTTTACTCTACTGTAAGGTGACCTTGAGTGACATGAAATGCGCCCATGAATAAAATATATTAGATTTTTTATAATTATCATGATTATCATATGATCATATTACCATGTAATAAGTAACCTATTAACATGCAATAACTGATAATAACTGATCATTTTAACATGTAAAAACTGATCTTATTAACAAGTAATAACTGATCCAATTAATAAGTAATAACTATCATATATGATCATCTTAACATGTAATAATTGATTATAACTTATTATATCAATGTGTAATAACTGATCCTAATGACAGGTAATAACTAAAAAACATGATCATATTAACAAGTAAAAACTATAAAATATGCTCATATTAACCTATAATAACTTATTATAACTGATATTAACATGTAATAACTGATCCTATTAAGTAATAACCGAATATAATTGATCATATTAACATGTAATAACTGATTATACTAACATGTAATAACTGATCATATTAACATGTAATAACTGATCATATTAACATGTAATAACTGATCATATTAAGAAGTAATAACTGAATATAACTGATCATATTAACATGTAATAACTGATTATATCAACATGTAATAACTGATTATATCAACATGTAATAACTGATTATATCAACATGTAATAACTGATTATATCAACATGTAATAACTGATTATATCAACATGTAATAACTGATTATAATAACATGTAATTGATTATAACTGATTATATTAACATGTAATAACTGATTATAACTGATCATATCAAATTCATATCGAAAGATTGAACAAAGAATAAATAACGAAAGACACAATTCAAAACTTTATTAGAAACTCTTCTGTTAACAGACAATCAAGAATCAGTGGTCCAACATCACCATGACTTTTTACAGTTTAAAAAACAGTGACAAGCAGAGAGAGAGAGAGAGAGACAAGCAGAGAGAGAGAGACAAGCAGAGAGAGAGAGAGAGACAAGCAGAGAGAGAGAGAGAGACAAGCAGAGAGAGAGAGAGAGACAAGCAGAGAGAGAGAGAGACAAGCAGAGAGAGATCTGTCTGAAAAAGGGAAGGGGGACAGTGGCTGTTTATTGTTTATTGTAACTAATGTCTTGTCTTGTATACTGCTACTGGATCTATCTATCTATCTATCTATCTATCTATCTATCTATCTATCTAGATGGGCAGACTGAGACAGGAAGAGGAAAATAACAAGGGAGATTGGCAAAGACGGTGAGATGGGTAGAGAGTGAGACAGACAGAGGGCAAAAGCAGGAAATATAGACACATTCAGACAGGTCTCAGATCAGATCTTTTTCTTTTCTGAACACACAGTGTTTTTTCTGTTTTATTTGTCGTTTTATAAAATTATGAATTTGAATCATGCTACATTATTGATCACTGTTGTGCTTTGACAATTTTGTTTATGAAACATTCATGCCAATATATTCTAAATTGAAATTGAGTGAGACACACAGAGAGTCAGAAAGACAGAGAGTAAGATTTGCGGAGAGAGAGACAAGTAGAGAGTAAGACAGGCAGGAAAGATGGGCAGAGATTAGGACAGGCAAAGAGTAAGACAGATTAAAGAACAAGTTCAGTTAATTTGGGGGTAAGTCGAGAAGTAAGACTTCAAAATATTGACGAAAAATCAGGAAAGGGGTTGAGGCAACAAATAGGAAGCTGAAGGTTGAAGGTTAGTTATGGTTCAGCTTGTTGTAGTTGTTGTTGTCAATGGCAACTTCATTCCAGTGTAGGGTCGGCTCGGCTCTGATGGTGACAAAACATAACAACTCTTTGAGTCAATTGACAGATCACGTCTATCAATAAGTTAGTAGTTGTCTCTCAGTTATAAGTTAGTGACGTCTTTCTTGTTGGTCATGGTTAGTTAGTAGTTGTCTCTCAGTTATAAGTTAGTGACGTCTTTCTTGTTGGTCATGGTTAGTTAGTAGTTGTCTCTTGTTATAAGTTAGTGACATCTTTCTTGTTGGTCATGGTTAGTTAGTAGTTGTCTCTCAGTTATAAGTTAGTGACGTCTTTCTTGTTGGTCATGGTTAGTTAGTAGTTGTCTCTCAGTTATAAGTTAGTGACGTCTTTCTTGCTGGTCATGGTTAGTTAGTAGTTGTCTCTCAGTTATAAGTTAGTGACGTCTTTCTTGCTGGTCATGGTTAGTTAGTAGTTGTCTCTCAGTTATAAGTTAGTGATGTCTTTCTTGTTGGTCATGGTTACTTAGTAGTTGTCTCTTGTTATAAGTTAGTGACGTCTTTCTTGTTGGTCATGGTTAGTTAGTAGTAGTCTCTCAGTTATAAGTTAGTGATGTCTTTCTTGTTGGTCATGGTTAGTTAGTAGTTGTCTCAGTTATAAGTTAGTGATGTCTTTCTTGTTGGTCATGGTTAGTTAGTAGTAGTCTCTCAGTTATAAGTTAGTGATGCCTTTCTTGTTGGTCATGGTTAGTTAGTAGTTGTCTCTTGTTATAAGTTAGTGACGTCTTTCTTGTTGGTCATGGTTAGTTAGTAGTTGTCTCGTGTTATAAGTTAGTGACGTCTTTCTTGTTGGTCATGGTTACTTAGTAGTTGTCTCTCAGTTATAAGTTAGTGATGTCTTTCTTGTTGGTCATGGTTAGTTAGTAGTTGTCTCTTGTTATAAGTTAGTGACGTCTTTCTTGTTGGTCATGGTTACTTAGTAGTTGTCTCTCAGTTATAAGTTAGTGATGTCTTTCTTGTTGGTCATGGTTAGTTAGTAGTTGTCTCTTGTTATAAGTTAGTGACGTCTTTCTTGTTGGTCATGGTTAGTTAGTAGTTGTCTCTTGTTATAAGTTAGTGACGTCTTTCTTGTTGGTCATGGTTAGTTAGTAGTTGTCTCTCAGTTATAAGTTAGTGACGTCTTTCTTGTTGGTCATGGTTAGTTAGTAGTTGTCTCTTGTTATAAGTTAGTGACGTCTTTCTTGTTGGTCATGGTTAGTTAGTAGTTGTCTCTTGTTATAAGTTAGTGACGTCTTTCTTGCTGGTCATGGTTACTTAGTAGTTGTCTCTCAGTTATAAGTTAGTGACGTCTTTCTTGTTGGTCATGGTTAGTTAGTAGTTGTCTCTCAGTTATAAGTTAGTGATGTCTTTCTTGTTGGTCATGGTTAGTTAGTAGTTGTCTCTTGTTATAAGTTAGTGATGTCTTTCTTGTTGGTCATGGTTAGTTAGTAGTTGTCTCTTGTTATAAGTTAGTGATGTCTTTCTTGTTGGTCATTGTTAGTTAGTAGTTGTCTCTCAGTTATAAGTTAGTGATGTCTTTCTTGTTGGTCATGGTTAGTTAGTAGTTGTCTCTCAGTTATAAGTTAGTGACGTCTTTCTTGTTGGTCATGGTTACTTAGTAGTTGTCTCTCAGTTATAAGTTAGTGACGTCTTTCTTGTTGGTCATGGTTAGTTAGTAGTTGTCTCTCAGTTATAAGTTAGTGATGTCTTTCTTGTTGGTCATGGTTACTTAGTAGTTGTCTCTCAGTTATAAGTTAGTGACGTCTTTCTTGTTGGTCATGGTTACTTAGTAGTTGTCTCTCAGTTATAAGTTAGTGACGTCTTTCTTGTTGGTCATGGTTAGTTAGTAGTTGTCTCTCAGTTATAAGTTAGTGACGTCTTTCTTGTTGGTCATGGTTAGTTAGTAGTTGTCTCTCAGTTATAAGTTAGTGACGTCTTTCTTGTTGGTTATAGTTAGTTAGTAGTCTCAGTTATAAGTTAGTGACGTCTTTCTTGTTGGTCATGGTTAGTTAGTAGTCTCTTGTTATAAGTTAGTGACATCTTTCTTGTTGGTCATGGTTAGTTAGTAGTAGTCTCGTGTTATAAGTTAGTGACGTCTTTCTTGTTGGTCATGGTTAGTTAGTAGTCTCTTGTTATAAGTTAGTGACGTCTTTCTTGTTGGTCATGGTTAGTTAGTAGTTGTCTCTCAGTTATAAGTTAGTGACATCTTTCTTGTTGGTCATGGTTAGTTAGTAGTTGTCTCTCAGTTATAAGTTAGTGACGTCTTTCTTGTTGGTCATGGTTAGTTAGTAGTTGTCTCTCAGTTATAAGTTAGTGACGTCTTTCTTGTTGGTCATGGTTAGTTAGTAGTCTCTTGTTATAAGTTAGTGACGTCTTTCTTGTTGGTCATGGTTAGTTAGTAGTTGTCTCTCAGTTATAAGTTAGTGACATCTTTCTTGTTGGTCATGGTTAGTTAGTAGTTGTCTCTCAGTTATAAGTTAGTGACGTCTTTCTTGTTGGTCATGGTTAGTTAGTAGTTGTCTCTTGTTATAAGTTAGTGACGTCTTTCTTGTTGGTCATGGTTAGTTAGTAGTTGTCTCTCAGTTATAAGTTAGTGACATCTTTCTTGTTGGTCATGGTTAGTTAGTAGTTGTCTCTCAGTTATAAGTTAGTGACGTCTTTCTTGTTGGTCATGGTTAGTTAGTAGTTGTCTCTCAGTTATAAGTTAGTGACGTCTTTCTTGTTGGTCATGGTTAGTTAGTAGTTGTCCCTCAGTTATAAGTTAGTGACGTCTTTCTTGTTGGTCATGGTTAGTTAGTAGTTGTCTCTTGTTATAAGTTAGTGATGTCTTTCTTGTTGGTCATGGTTAGTTTGTAGTTGTCTCTCAGTTATAAGTTAGGGATGTCTTTCTTGTTGGCCATGGTTAGTTAGTAGTCTCTTGTTATAAGTTAGTGACGTCTTTCTTGTTGGCCATGGTTAGTTAGTAGTCTCTTGTTATAAGTTAGTGACATCTTTCTTGTTGGTCATGGTTAGTTAGTAGTTGTCTCTCCATTATAAGTTAGTGACGTCTTTCTTGTTGGTCATGGTTAGTTAGTAGTTGTCTCTCCATTATAAGTTAGTGAAAACTTTCTTGTTGGTCATGGTTAGTTAGTAGTTGTCTCAGTTATAAGTTAGTGACGTCTTTCTTGTTGGTCATGGTTAGTTAGTAGTTGTCTCGTGTTATAAGTTAGTGACGTCTTTCTTGTTGGTCATGGTTAGTTAGTAGTGGTCTCTCAGTTATAAGTCAGTGACGTCTTTCTTGTTGGTCATGGTTAGTTAGTAGTAGTCTCTTGTTATAAGTTAGTGACGTCTTTCTTGTTGGTCATGGTTAGTTAGTAGTTGTCTCTCAGTTATAAGTTAGTGACGTCTTTCTTGTTGGTCATGGTTAGTTAGTAGTTGTCTCTCAGTTATAAGTTAGTGACATCTTTCTTGTTGGTCATGGTTAGTTTGTAGTTGTCTCAGTTATAAGTTAGTGATGTCTTTCTTGTTGGTCATGGTTATTTAGTAGTTGTCTCTCAGTTATAAGTTAGTGACGTCTTTCTTGTTGGTCATGGTTAGTTAGTAGTTGTCTCAGTTATAAGTTAGGGATGTTTTTCTTGTTGGTCATGGTTAGTTAGTAGTAGTCTCTTGTTATATGTTAGTGACGTCTTTCTTGTTGGTCATGGTTAGTTAGTAGTTGTCTCTCAGTTATAAGTTAGTGACGTCTTTCTTGTTGGTCATGGTTAGTTAGTAGTCTCTTGCTATAAGTTAGTGATGTCTTTCTTGTTGGTCATGGTTAGTTAGTAGTTGTCTCTCAGTTATAAGTTAGTGATGTCTTTCTTGTTGGTCATGGTTAGTTAGTAGTTGTCTCTCAGTTATAAGTTAGTGACGTCTTTCTTGTTGGTCATGGTTAGTTAGTAGTTGTCTCAGTTATAAGTTAGGGATGTCTTTCTTGTTGGTCATGGTTAGTTAGTAGTCTCTTGTTATAAGTTAGTGACGTCTTTCTTGTTGGTCATGGTTAGTTAGTAGTTGTCTCGTGTTATAAGTTAGTGACGTCTTTCTTGTTGGTCCTGGTTAGTTAGTAGTTGTCTCAGTTATAAGTTAGGGATGTCTTTCTTGTTGGTCATGGTTAGTTTGTAGTTGTCTCGTGTTATAAGTTAGTGACGTCTTTCTTGTTGGTCCTGGTTAGTTAGTAGTTGTCTCAGTTATAAGTTAGGGATGTCTTTCTTGTTGGTCATGGTTAGTTAGTAGTCTCTTGCTATAAGTTAGTGATGTCTTTCTTGTTGGTCATGGTTAGTTAGTAGTTGTCTCTCAGTTATAAGTTAGTGATGTCTTTCTTGTTGGTCATGGTTAGTTAGTAGTTGTCTCTCAGTTATAAGTTAGTGACGTCTTTCTTGTTGGTCATGGTTAGTTAGTAGTTGTCTCAGTTATAAGTTAGGGATGTCTTTCTTGTTGGTCATGGTTAGTTAGTAGTCTCTTGTTATAAGTTAGTGACGTCTTTCTTGTTGGTCATGGTTAGTTAGTAGTTGTCTCGTGTTATAAGTTAGTGACGTCTTTCTTGTTGGTCCTGGTTAGTTAGTAGTTGTCTCAGTTATAAGTTAGGGATGTCTTTCTTGTTGGTCATGGTTAGTTAGTAGTTGTCTCTCAGTTATAAGTTAGTGATGTCTTTCTTGTTGGTCATGGTTAGTTAGTAGTTGTCTCTCAGTTATAAGTTAGTGACGTCTTTCTTGTTGGTCATGGTTAGTTAGTAGTTGTCTCAGTTATAAGTTAGGGATGTCTTTCTTGTTGGTCATGGTTAGTTAGTAGTTGTCTCTTGTTATAAGTTAGTGACGTCTTTCTTGTTGGTCATGGTTAGTTAGTAGTTGTCTCGTGTTATAAGTTAGTGACGTCTTTCTTGTTGGTCCTGGTTAGTTAGTAGTTGTCTCAGTTATAAGTTAGGGATGTCTTTCTTGTTGGTCATGGTTAGTTTGTAGTTGTCTCTTGTTATAAGTTAGTGACGTCTTTCTTGTTGGTCATGGTTAGTTAGTAGTTGTCTCGTGTTATAAGTTAGTGACGTCTTTCTTGTTGGTCCTGGTTAGTTAGTAGTTGTCTCTCAGTTATAAGTTAGTGACGTCTTTCTTGTTGGTCATGGTTAGTTAGTAGTTGTCTCAGTTATAAGTTAGGGATGTCTTTCTTGTTGGTCATGAATAGTTAGTAGTCTCTTGTTATAAGTTAGTGACGTCTTTCTTGTTGGTCATGGTTACTTAGTAGTTGTCTCGTGTTATAAGTTAGTGACGTCTTTCTTGTTGGTCCTGGTTAGTTAGTAGTCTCGTGTTATAAGTTAGTGACGTCTTTCTTGTTGGTCATGGTTAGTTAGTAGTCTCTTGTTATAAGTTAGTGACGTCTTTCTTGTTGGTCATGGTTAGTTAGTAGTTGTCTCTCAGTTATAAGTTAGTGATGTCTTTCTTGCTGGTCATGGTTAGTTAGTAGTTGTCTCTCAGTTATAAGTTAGTGATGTCTTTCTTGCTGGTCATGGTTAGTTAGTAGTTGTCTCTCAGTTATAAGTTAGTGATGTCTTTCTTGTTGGTCATGGTTAGTTAGTAGTTGTCTCTCAGTTATAAGTTAGTGACGTTTTTCTTGTTGGTCATGGTTAGTTAGTAGTTGTCTCTCAGTTATAAGTTAGTGACGTCTTTCTTGTTGGTCATGGTTAGTTAGTAGTTGTCTCTTGTTATAAGTTAGTGACGTCTTTCTTGTTGGTCATGGTTAGTTAGTAGTTGTCTCGTGTTATAAGTTAGTGACGTTTTTCTTGTTGGTCATGGTTAGTTAGTAGTTGTCCCTCAGTTATAAGTTAGTGACGTCTTTCTTGTTGGTCATGGTTAGTTAGTAGTCTCTTGTTATAAGTTAGTGACGTCTTTCTTGTTGGTCATGGTTAGTTAGTAGTTGTCCCTCAGTTATAAGTTAGTGACGTCTTTCTTGTTGGTCATGGTTAGTTAGTAGTTGTCTCTCAGTTATAAGTTAGTGATGTCTTTCTTGTTGGTCATGGTTAGTTTGTAGTTGTCTCTCAGTTATAAGTTAGGGATGTCTTTCTTGTTGGCCATGGTTAGTTAGTAGTCTCTTGTTATAAGTTAGTGACGTCTTTCTTGTTGGCCATGGTTAGTTAGTAGTCTCTTGTTATAAGTTAGTGACATCTTTCTTGTTGGTCATGGTTAGTTAGTAGTTGTCTCTCCATTATAAGTTAGTGACGTCTTTCTTGTTGGTCATGGTTAGTTAGTAGTTGTCTCGTGTTATAAGTTAGTGACGTCTTTCTTGTTGGTCATGGTTAGTTAGTAGTTGTCTCTCCATTATAAGTTAGTGAAAACTTTCTTGTTGGTCATGGTTAGTTAGTAGTTGTCTCAGTTATAAGTTAGTGACGTCTTTCTTGTTGGTCATGGTTAGTTAGTAGTTGTCTCGTGTTATAAGTTAGTGACGTCTTTCTTGTTGGTCATGGTTAGTTAGTAGTGGTCTCTCAGTTATAAGTCAGTGACGTCTTTCTTGTTGGTCATGGTTAGTTAGTAGTAGTCTCTTGTTATAAGTTAGTGACGTCTTTCTTGTTGGTCATGGTTAGTTAGTAGTTGTCTCTCAGTTATAAGTTAGTGACGTCTTTCTTGTTGGTCATGGTTAGTTTGTAGTTGTCTCAGTTATAAGTTAGTGATGTCTTTCTTGTTGGTCATGGTTAGTTAGTAGTTGTCTCAGTTATAAGTTAGGGATGTTTTTCTTGTTGGTCATGGTTAGTTAGTAGTAGTCTCTTGTTATATGTTAGTGACGTCTTTCTTGTTGGTCATGGTTAGTTAGTAGTTGTCTCTCAGTTATAAGTTAGTGACGTCTTTCTTGTTGGTCATGGTTAGTTAGTAGTCTCTTGCTATAAGTTAGTGATGTCTTTCTTGTTGGTCATGGTTAGTTAGTAGTTGTCTCTCAGTTATAAGTTAGTGATGTCTTTCTTGTTGGTCATGGTTAGTTAGTAGTTGTCTCTCAGTTATAAGTTAGTGACGTCTTTCTTGTTGGTCATGGTTAGTTAGTAGTTGTCTCAGTTATAAGTTAGGGATGTCTTTCTTGTTGGTCATGGTTAGTTAGTAGTCTCTTGTTATAAGTTAGTGACGTCTTTCTTGTTGGTCATGGTTAGTTAGTAGTTGTCTCGTGTTATAAGTTAGTGACGTCTTTCTTGTTGGTCCTGGTTAGTTAGTAGTTGTCTCAGTTATAAGTTAGGGATGTCTTTCTTGTTGGTCATGGTTAGTTTGTAGTTGTCTCTTGTTATAAGTTAGTGACGTCTTTCTTGTTGGTCATGGTTAGTTAGTAGTTGTCTCGTGTTATAAGTTAGTGACGTCTTTCTTGTTGGTCCTGGTTAGTTAGTAGTTGTCTCAGTTATAAGTTAGGGATGTCTTTCTTGTTGGTCATGGTTAGTTTGTAGTTGTCTCTTGTTATAAGTTAGTGACGTCTTTCTTGTTGGTCATGGTTAGTTAGTAGTTGTCTCGTGTTATAAGTTAGTGACGTCTTTCTTGTTGGTCCTGGTTAGTTAGTAGTTGTCTCTCAGTTATAAGTTAGTGACGTCTTTCTTGTTGGTCATGGTTAGTTAGTAGTTGTCTCAGTTATAAGTTAGGGATGTCTTTCTTGTTGGTCATGGTTAGTTAGTAGTCTCTTGTTATAAGTTAGTGACGTCTTTCTTGTTGGTCATGGTTACTTAGTAGTTGTCTCGTGTTATAAGTTAGTGACGTCTTTCTTGTTGGTCCTGGTTAGTTAGTAGTCTCGTGTTATAAGTTAGTGACGTCTTTCTTGTTGGTCATGGTTAGTTAGTAGTCTCTTGTTATAAGTTAGTGACGTCTTTCTTGTTGGTCATGGTTAGTTAGTAGTTGTCTCTCAGTTATAAGTTAGTGATGTCTTTCTTGCTGGTCATGGTTAGTTAGTAGTTGTCTCTCAGTTATAAGTTAGTGATGTCTTTCTTGTTGGTCATGGTTAGTTAGTAGTTGTCTCTCAGTTATAAGTTAGTGATGTCTTTCTTGTTGGTCATGGTTAGTTAGTAGTTGTCTCTCAGTTATAAGTTAGTGACGTCTTTCTTGTTGGTCATGGTTAGTTAGTAGTTGTCTCTCAGTTATAAGTTAGTGATGTCTTTCTTGTTGGTCATGGTTAGTTAGTAGTTGTCTCTCAGTTATAAGTTAGTGATGTCTTTCTTGCTGGTCATGGTTAGTTAGTAGTTGTCTCTCAGTTATAAGTTAGTGATGTCTTTCTTGTTGGTCATGGTTAGTTAGTAGTTGTCTCTCAGTTATAAGTTAGTGACGTCTTTCTTGTTGGTCATGGTTAGTTAGTAGTTGTCTCTCAGTTATAAGTTAGTGACGTCTTTCTTGTTGGTCATGGTTAGTTAGTAGTTGTCTCTCAGTTATAAGTTAGTGATGTCTTTCTTGTTGGTCATGGTTAGTTAGTAGTTGTCTCTCAGTTATAAGTTAGTGACGTCTTTCTTGTTGGTCATGGTTAGTTAGTAGTTGTCTCTCAGTTATAAGTTAGTGACGTCTTTCTTGTTGGTCATGGTTAGTTAGTAGTTGTCTCTCAGTTATAAGTTAGTGATGTCTTTCTTGTTGGTCATGGTTAGTTAGTAGTTGTCTCGTGTTATAAGTTAGTGATGTCTTTCTTGTTGGTCATGGTTAGTTAGTAGTTGTCTCTCAGTTATAAGTTAGTGACGTCTTTCTTGTTAGTCATGGTTAGTTAGTAGTTGTCTCTCAGTTATAAGTTAGTGATGTCTTTCTTGCTGGTCATGGTTAGTTAGTAGTTGTCTCTCAGTTATAAGTTAGTGATGTCTTTCTTGTTAGTCATGGTTAGTTAGTAGTTGTCTCTCAGTTATAAGTTAGTGACGTCTTTCTTGCTGGTCATGGTTAGTTAGTAGTTGTCTCGTGTTATAAGTTAGTGATGTCTTTCTTGTTGGTCATGGTTAGTTAGTAGTTGTCTCAGTTATAAGTTAGGGATGTCTTTCTTGTTGGTCATGGTTAGTTAGTAGTCTCTTGTTATAAGTTAGTGACGTCTTTCTTGTTGGTCATGGTTAGTTAGTAGTTGTCCCTCAGTTATAAGTTAGTGACGTCTTTCTTGTTGGTCATGGTTAGTTAGTAGTTGTCTCGTGTTATAAGTTAGTGACGTCTTTCTTGTTGGTCATGGTTAGTTAGTAGTAGTCTCTTGTTATAAGTTAGTGACGTCTTTCTTGTTGGTCATGGTTAGTTAGTAGTTGTCTCTCAGTTATACGTTAGTGATGTCTTTCTTGCTGGTCATGGTTAGTTAGTAGTTGTCTCGTGTTATAAGTTAGTGATGTCTTTCTTGTTGGTCATGGTTAGTTAGTAGTTGTCTCTCAGTTATAAGTTAGTGATGTCTTTCTTGCTGGTCATGGTTAGTTAGTAGTTGTCTCGTGTTATAAGTTAGTGATGTCTTTCTTGTTGGTCCTGGTTAGTTAGTAGTTGTCTCTCAGTTATAAGTTAGTGACGTCTTTCTTGTTGGTCATGGTTAGTTAGTAGTTGTCTCTCAGTTATAAGTTAGTGACGTCTTTCTTGTTGGTCATGGTTAGTTAGTAGTTGTCTCAGTTATAAGTTAGGGATGTCTTTCTTGTTGGTCATGGTTAGTTAGTAGTCTCTTGTTATAAGTTAGTGACGTCTTTCTTGTTGGTCATGGTTACTTAGTAGTTGTCTCGTGTTATAAGTTAGTGACGTCTTTCTTGTTGGTCCTGGTTAGTTAGTAGTCTCGTGTTATAAGTTAGTGACGTCTTTCTTGTTGGTCATGGTTAGTTAGTAGTCTCTTGTTATAAGTTAGTGACGTCTTTCTTGTTGGTCATGGTTAGTTAGTAGTTGTCTCTCAGTTATAAGTTAGTGATGTCTTTCTTGCTGGTCATGGTTAGTTAGTAGTTGTCTCTCAGTTATAAGTTAGTGATGTCTTTCTTGTTGGTCATGGTTAGTTAGTAGTTGTCTCTCAGTTATAAGTTAGTGATGTCTTTCTTGTTGGTCATGGTTAGTTAGTAGTTGTCTCTCAGTTATAAGTTAGTGACGTCTTTCTTGTTGGTCATGGTTAGTTAGTAGTTGTCTCTCAGTTATAAGTTAGTGATGTCTTTCTTGTTGGTCATGGTTAGTTAGTAGTTGTCTCTCAGTTATAAGTTAGTGATGTCTTTCTTGCTGGTCATGGTTAGTTAGTAGTTGTCTCTCAGTTATAAGTTAGTGATGTCTTTCTTGTTGGTCATGGTTAGTTAGTAGTTGTCTCTCAGTTATAAGTTAGTGACGTCTTTCTTGTTGGTCATGGTTAGTTAGTAGTTGTCTCTCAGTTATAAGTTAGTGACGTCTTTCTTGTTGGTCATGGTTAGTTAGTAGTTGTCTCTCAGTTATAAGTTAGTGATGTCTTTCTTGTTGGTCATGGTTAGTTAGTAGTTGTCTCGTGTTATAAGTTAGTGATGTCTTTCTTGTTGGTCATGGTTAGTTAGTAGTTGTCTCTCAGTTATAAGTTAGTGACGTCTTTCTTGTTAGTCATGGTTAGTTAGTAGTTGTCTCTCAGTTATAAGTTAGTGATGTCTTTCTTGCTGGTCATGGTTAGTTAGTAGTTGTCTCTCAGTTATAAGTTAGTGATGTCTTTCTTGTTAGTCATGGTTAGTTAGTAGTTGTCTCTCAGTTATAAGTTAGTGACGTCTTTCTTGCTGGTCATGGTTAGTTAGTAGTTGTCTCGTGTTATAAGTTAGTGATGTCTTTCTTGTTGGTCATGGTTAGTTAGTAGTTGTCTCAGTTATAAGTTAGGGATGTCTTTCTTGTTGGTCATGGTTAGTTAGTAGTCTCTTGTTATAAGTTAGTGACGTCTTTCTTGTTGGTCATGGTTAGTTAGTAGTTGTCCCTCAGTTATAAGTTAGTGACGTCTTTCTTGTTGGTCATGGTTAGTTAGTAGTTGTCTCGTGTTATAAGTTAGTGACGTCTTTCTTGTTGGTCATGGTTAGTTAGTAGTAGTCTCTTGTTATAAGTTAGTGACGTCTTTCTTGTTGGTCATGGTTAGTTAGTAGTTGTCTCTCAGTTATACGTTAGTGATGTC
This sequence comes from Symphodus melops, assembly GCF_947650265.1. NCBI lineage: Eukaryota > Metazoa > Chordata > Actinopteri > Labriformes > Labridae > Symphodus > Symphodus melops. The sequence continues at coordinate 459,962 of NC_136708.1, forward strand.
TTTCTTGCTGGTCATGGTTAGTTAGTAGTTGTCTCGTGTTATAAGTTAGTGATGTCTTTCTTGTTGGTCATGGTTAGTTAGTAGTTGTCTCTCAGTTATAAGTTAGTGATGTCTTTCTTGCTGGTCATGGTTAGTTAGTAGTTGTCTCGTGTTATAAGTTAGTGATGTCTTTCTTGTTGGTCATGGTTAGTTAGTAGTTGTATCTCAGTTATAAGTTAGTGACGTCTTTCTTGTTAGTCATGGTTAGTTAGTAGTTGTCTCTCAGTTATAAGTTAGTGATGTCTTTCTTGTTGGTCATGGTTAGTTAGTAGTTGTCCCTCAGTTATAAGTTAGTGACGTCTTTCTTGTTGGTCATGGTTAGTTAGTAGTTGTCTCGTGTTATAAGTTAGTGACGTCTTTCTTGTTGGTCATGGTTAGTTAGTAGTTGTCTCTCAGTTATAAGTTAGTGACGTCTTTCTTGTTGGTCATGGTTAGTTAGTAGTTGTCTCTCAGTTATAAGTTAGTGACGTCTTTCTTGTTGGTCATGGTTAGTTAGTAGTAGTCTCTTGTTATAAGTTAGTGACGTCTTTCTTGTTGGTCATGGTTAGTTAGTAGTTGTCTCTCAGTTATAAGTTAGTGACATCTTTCTTGTTGGTCATGGTTAGTTAGTAGTTGTCTCTTGTTATAAGTTAGTGACGTCTTTCTTGTTGGTCATGGTTAGTTAGTAGTTGTCTCTCAGTTATAAGTTAGTGACGTCTTTCTTGTTGGTCATGGTTAGTTTGTAGTTGTCTCTCAGTTATAAGTTAGTGACGTCTTTCTTGTTGGCCATGGTTAGTTAGTAATTGTCTCGTGTTATAAGTTAGTGATGTCTTTCTTGTTGGTCATGGTTAGTTAGTAGTTGTCTCTCAGTTATAAGTTAGTGACGTCTTTCTTGTTGGTCATGGGTAGTTTGTAGTTGTCTCTCAGTTATAAGTTAGTGACGTCTTTCTTGTTGGTCATGGTTAGTTTGTAGTTGTCTCTCAGTTATAAGTTAGTGACGTCTTTCTTGTTTGTCATGGTTAGTTAGTAATTGTCTCGTGTTATAAGTTAAGGTCTGGCTGCTTTGAGAACAGGTTCATTGGCTGTAAATCAGCAGTTATATCAACACAAGGTGCCTCTGACTTTAAAGTGTAATCTTAGAAATAAGACGAGTGGGCTGTGCTCCTCGCTCCATCTGATCCGGGTGGTGGTGTAGGTCGCACAGTCAAATACAGTGTCACTTAAAGTGACACTGTAAAGTAAAGTGACAAGTAGTGTGTGTTTTAGTGGTGATATTACCTGCAGTTGCTGAGCTTTCTCTCTTCAGGCGCCGAACGAGTCTACTTTATGGCTAAAAGATACAAACAGATGTTAACATATTTTCTGCCTTTTTAGTATTTGTTGAGCTCAGCGTCATCATATTCTTATATTCAGAACACTGAAATTAGTTTGCTGAGGCTGAATGTGATTTGCTGTGAAACTGTGTGTCACAGTAGGGTGTAACCTTTACCTGCTGTGGTGGCAGGTGTTGAGTCGTTAATTTTTTCTGGTTGGTCAGAAGATGTCACTGCTACGCAAAACCAGATAAGAGCTCATTAACAAACAAAGTCACAGGACATTCACTAAGATTAAATTATTCTCCAGTGAGAAAATGATTAGGTTAAACAAGTATATTCATTGATTTGTTTTTGTTTGTGTGTATAGAGTATATGGATGCATGTATGTATTTCTATTAATGAACATAAACATGTAAATATAAGAGACTAAAGCCATAGGTTAAATTCCATCCGTGGTCCCCCCAGTCCTTACCTTCTGCTGACAAATGTGTTTTATGCTTTTTTTTCTGGATGTTCATTAAGAAAGTTTATATGTCATTGAAGCAGTTCTTGATTGTGAGACAAAGTTTAGTACTTGGACCAATACTTGCTTCCATTAGGTAATATTTTGAGGAAACACTGCCAATAATTTCAGCACTATGCAGATGATACTCACTTGTACCTATCAATGAAGCCACATATCAGCTTACTATAAGCAAGACATATGGACATTATGACCAGATCACCAGAAAGTGTTCAGCATTGTTTCAATGTTAAATTTTTTTTCTGCATTTTTAACATTCATTCTGTTTTTTAGTGTTTTCAGTGCTAAGTCTGCTAAGAACAAAATACCTTCAGCATCAGCTGTTTTTTGTGTGTTCTCTTTCACTGACCAATGAAAGTCGTAATGATGTGAGATGCTCATATCAACTGTCAACATGAGTGGTCCAGTAGTCCTTGCTGTTTATTTCAGGGGTTCAATTTCCAGGTCTAGAGGTGCTGCAAATTATAGGACACAATTTCCTTCTATGGTTTATGTGTCTTTTTTAAATGTCCTTAAATAAAAGCAGATATCAAGCATACAGAATTTTAAGACAGACTGAACAGTTATGACAAAGCAAGGCAGCTCTGTCATCAGGCTATTTTTGTTACCTAGAAACAGTAAGTGTCTGTATACAGACAGCGTGCATCTGTCCAAGGTGTAGCCCGACTTTTGGCTCTTTGTCCTAGTTCACTGATAGTTGCGGATCCTTGGTGTTTTCAAAAGTTCCAAACTAAAAGTTACGGATACATGGATTTGTTTTTCAGCATCATTCTAAGACAGGATGTTCACAAAGGTGAAAACAGGCAGTCCCCGAAAAGTGTTTTACATAGGACTTATAGGACATATCTAGATCAAACAGAATTTACAGATTCCTAACAGTGGTGATAGATGCCAGGCTCATAAGACAGTATATTATTAGAAAAAGTATATCTGGAGTGTTTGGTGTCAGAAAAAAGGACCTGGTTCCATTCACTGTATTTTTAGTGTATGCAGCACCCATAACCTCTGAGTCAGAGCCCTTCTCACTAACACTTATTGTTTCTGGTAACAAAAATAGTCTGATGACAGAGCTGCCTCGCTTTGTCATAACTGTTAAGTCTATCTTAAGATTCTGTCTACAGACAGCGTGCAGCCCAAATGTCTTACTGAATTGGAAATCTTTAATTTATATAAGATTTATCTCAAAGTTTTAATCCACTTCTTTCTGATTATCAGAGCTCACCCTTTTTTAATTCTTTCCATTTCTGAATCTCAGCATTTCATTTGAAATCCTGAACTCCGCAGATTTACAGTAAATTTGGATTTTAAAAATAATCTGTCTGCTGGAGTTGGCTACTGATAATTTTGAATACTCCATCCTGATTTAACTCATACAGTGTGTGCTCATAAATGATCAACCTTGGTTGTCCATTGTAAACAATTCAGTTGTACAGTGTGAGCTGATTTTACAATGCAATATATGCAATATTTCGGAGTACCCTGGGCTTAAATTCCATTTTACCTTCATTGGAGTCAGGAGTGTGTGGACTCTGGTCATCAGGCTTCTTGTTATCAGGTTTTGCCTCTTCCTGCTTTACCTCATGATCCCCAGTGACATTGTCTGCCATGTCATGGTTTGGCTCAGTTTCACTGTTATTGTTGTTACTGCTGTCACCATCATTACCCTCATCATTGCCATCACTGCTATTATTGCTAGCACCACCACCATTGCCATCGTCACTGTTGTCATGGCCATCACTGCTTTTTATGTCATCACCATCATCTCCACCTTCCCTACTGTCACTGCTGTTATTTTCATCACCACCAACAGTGACATCACTAGAGTCATCGTTTTGACTGTGGTCAGTGTTGTCATCGCTGTCATCATTGTCACCATTTTTGCTATGGTCAGTGTTGTCATCGCTATCATCATGGTCAGTGTTGTCATCGCTATCATCATTGTCACCGTTTTTGCTATGGTCAGTGTTGTCATCGCTGTCATCATTGTCACCAATTTTGCTATGGTCAGTGTTGTCATCGCTGTCATCATTGTCACCAATTTTGCTATGGTCAGTGTTGTCATCGTTGTCATCATGGTCACCATTTTTGCTGTTGTCACCATTTTCATCGTTGCCACTGTCTTCAACTGTTTTGCTAGGGTCACTGTTGTCACCTTTGTCCCCACTGTCATCATTGTGATTGTTGTCATCATTTTTGCTGTTGTCACCAATGCCACCTATATCACTGTCGGACTGACTCATGTCACTGTTTCTATCATTCATGTCATTATTATCCTCGTCCTTCTTTTTGTCATCATTCCCAGTGCTGTTGTTCTCGTCTGAGGGCTTCTCCTGGTCATGTTCAGCTGAGTCAGTCCCTTTGTCCTTGGATTCAAGTTTATCTTGACTTGTGTTCTTCTGATTGTCAGGTATAGATTCACTGTCGCTGTCATCCTCCTTTGTGGTCTGTTCCTGCTCATATTTAATTGGATCCACCTCCTCATCCTTGGAGTCCACCATTTCACTGCTGTCATTGTCAGACTGACTCGTTTTCGTGTCTCCATCACTTGTGTCCTCGTCCTCTTTCTCAATGTCTTCATTCTGTTCACTAGCTTCTTCTTCTGAGACCACCTGTTGTTCACCTCCTGTGGGGTCCTCCTCTTCTGACAAATCATTTTCCTCTCCCTCCTTCCCCTCTGTGTTCCTACTATCTACCCCACCTCCTTCCTTTAAGTCTTTCTCTGACATGCTGTTGACCTTGTCTACATCAGTGTCCTCAGTCTCAGGTTTAGTGTCACCCTTTGAGTCCATGTCAACGTTCTGCTCAGTTTCAACATGAGCTGAAGTGTCAGCAGTGTCTGAGAAAAGAAAATGTTTGATTCTCATCACATATTGTTATTGTTTTCTCAAACATTAGCATGTTGCTCGTCCAAAGAGATCAGATATATCAGATACAGTATAAAAGTTATTGATCCAACAGTGGTTTTGCTGCAAAGGGCTACTCAACAACATCTTTAAATACTGAGCAAGTAAACAAGCTTTAAATCTAACTGACTGACCGACTGCCTTAAGAACTGACAGACCGACTCATTCACTGACCCACTGTAGTTGTGTATCACTCTGTAGTTGTTGTGTCACTCTGTAGTTGTCGTGTCACTCTGTAGTTGTTGTGTCACTCTGTAGTTGTCGTGTCACTCTGTAGTTGTTGTGTGTCACTCTATAGATGTTGTGTCACTCTGTAGTTGTTGTGTCACTCTGTAGTTGTTGTGTATCACTCTTTAGTTGTTGTGTCACTCTGTAGTTGTTGTGTCACTCTGTAGTTGTTGTGTATCACTCTTTAGTTGTTGTGTCACTCTGTAGTTGTTGTGTATCACTCTATAGTTGTTGTGTCACTCTATAGTTGTTGTGTCACTCTATAGTTGTTGTGTATCACTCTTTAGTTGTTGTGTCACTCTATAGTTGTTGTGTGTCACACTGTAGTTGTTGTGTATCACTCTGTAGTTGTTGTGTCACTCTGTAGTTGTCGTGTCACTCTGTAGTTGTTGTGTATCACTGTAGTTGTTGTGTCACTCTGTAGTTGTTGTGTGTCACTCTGTAGTTGTTGTGAAACTCTGTAGTTGTTGTGTATCACTCTTTAGTTGTTGTGTCACTCTGTAGTTGTTGTGTCACTCTGTAGTTGTTGTGTATCACTCTTTAGTTGTTGTGTCACTCTGTAGTTGTTGTGTATCACTCTGTAGTTGTTGTGTATCACTCTATAGTTGTTGTGTCACTCTATAGTTGTTGTGTCACTCTATAGTTGTTGTGTATCACTGTAGTTGTTGTGTCACTCTGTAGTTGTTGTGTGTCACTCTATAGATGCTGTGTCACTCTGTAGTTGTTGTGTCACTCTGTAGTTGTTGTGTATCACTCTTTAGTTGTTGTGTCACTCTGTAGTTGTTGTGTATCACTCTGTAGTTGTTGTGTATCACTCTATAGTTGTTGTGTCACTCTATAGTTGTTGTGTCACTATGTAGTTGTTGTGTATCACTCTGTAGTTGTTGTGTGTCACTCTATAGTTGTTGTGTCACTATGTAGTTGTGTGTCACTCTGTAGTTGTTGTGTATCACTCTGTAGTTGTTGTGTCACTCTGTAGTTGTTGTGTCACTCTGTAGTTGTTGTGTGTCACACTGTAGTTGTTGTGTATCACTCTGTAGTTGTTGTGTCACTCTGTAGTTGTCGTGTCACTCTGTAGTTGTTGTGTATCACTCTTTAGTTGTTGTGTCACTCTGTAGTTGTTGTGTGTCACACTGTAGTTGTTGTGTATCACTCTGTAGTTGTTGTGTCACTCTGTAGTTGTCGTGTCACTCTGTAGTTGTTGTGTATCACTGTAGTTGTTGTGTCACTCTGTAGTTGTTGTGTGTCACTCTATAGATGTTGTGTCACTCTGTAGTTGTTGTGTCACTCTGTAGTTGTTGTGTATCACTCTTTAGTTGTTGTGTCACTCTGTAGTTGTTGTGTATCACTCTGTAGTTGTTGTGTATCACTCTATAGTTGTTGTGTCACTCTATAGTTGTTGTGTCACTATGTAGTTGTTGTGTATCACTCTGTAGTTGTTGTGTGTCACTCTATAGTTGTTGTGTCACTATGTAGTTGTGTGTCACTCTGTAGTTGTTGTGTATCACTGTAGTTGTTGTGTCACTATGCAGTTGTTGTGTATCACTGTAGTTGTTGTGTGTCACTCTGTAGTTGTTGTGTATCACTATATAGTTGTTGTGTATCACTGTAGTTGTTGTGTATCACTGTAGTTGTTGTGTGTCACTCTGTAGTTGTGTGTCACTCTGTAGTTGTTGTGTGTCACTCTGTAGTTGTTGTGTGTCACTCTGTAGTTGTTGTGTCACTCTGTAGTTGTTGTGTATCACTCTACAGTTGTTGTGTCACTCTATAGTTGTTGTGTCACTCTATAGTTGTTGTGTCACTATGTAGTTGTTGTGTCACTATGTAGTTGTTGTGTCACTATGTAGTTGTTGTGTATCACTGTAGTTGTTGTGTATCACTCTGTAGTTGCTGTGTGTCACTCTGTAGTTGTTGTGTCACTCTGTAGTTGTTGTGTGTCACACTGTAGTTGTTGTGTCACTCTGTAGTTGTTGTGTCACTCTATAGTTGTTGTGTATCACTGTAGTTGCTGTGTGTCACTCTGTAGTTGTTGTGTCACTCTGTAGTTGTTGTGTGTCACACTGTAGTTGTTGTGTCACTCTGTAGTTGTTGTGTCACTATGTAGTTGTGTGTCACACTGTAGTTGTTGTGTATCACTGTAGTTGTTGTGTCACACTGTAGTTGTTGTGTATCACTGTAGCTGTTGTGTATCACTGTAGTTGTTGTGTCACTCTGTAGTTGTTGTGTATCACACTGTAGTTGTTGTGTCACTATGTAGTTGTGTGTCACTCTGTAGTTGTTGTGTATCACTGTAGTTGTTGTGTCACACTGTAGTTGTTGTGTATCACTGTAGCTGTTGTGTATCACTGTAGTTGTTGTGTATCACTGTAGTTGTTGTGTATCACTATGTAGCTGTTGTGTATCACTGTAGTTGTTGTGTATCACTGTAGCTGTTGTGTATCACTGTAGTTGTTGTGTGTCACTCTGTAGTTGTTGTGTATCACTATGTAGCTGTTGTGTATCACTATATAGTTGTTGTGTATCACTGTAGTTGTTCTGTATCACTGTACTTGTTGTGTCACTATGCAGTTGTTGTGTATCACTGTAGTTGTTGTGTATCACTCTGTAGTTGTTGTGTCACTATGTAGTTGTTGTGTCACTGTGTAGTTGTGTGTCACTCTGTAGTTGTTGTCACTATGTAGTTGTGTGTCACTCTGTAGTTGTTGTGTCACTCTGTAGTTGTGTGTATCACTGTAGTTGTTGTGTATCACTCTGTAGTTGTTGTGTCACTCTGTAGTTGTTGTGTATCACTCTGTAGTTGTTGTGTATCACTGTAGTTGTTGTGTATCACTCTGTAGTTGTTGTGTCACTATGCAGTTGTTTATCACTCTGTAGTTGTGTGTCACTATGTAGTTGTTGTGTGTCACTCTGTAGCTGTTGTGTATCACTCTGTAGTTGTTGTGTCACTCTGTAGTTGTTGTGTATCACTCTGTAGTTGTTGTGTATCACTCTGTAGTTGTTGTGTATCACTGTAGTTGTTGTGTATCACTCTGTAGTTGTTGTGTCACTATGCAGTTGTTTATCACTCTGTAGTTGTGTGTCACTATGTAGTTGTTGTGTGTCACTCTGTAGCTGTTGTGTATCACTCTGTAGTTGTTGTCACTATGTAGTTGTGTGTCACTCTGTAGTTGTGTGTCACTATGTAGTTGTTGTGTGTCACTCTGTAGCTGTTGTGTATCACTCTGTAGTTGTTGTGTATCACTCTGTAGTTGTTGTGTCACTCTGTAGTTGTTGTGTCACTCTGTAGTTGTTGTGTATCACTCTGTAGTTGTTGTGTATCACTCTGTAGTTGTTGTGTATCACTGTAGTTGTTGTTTATCACTCTGTAGTTGTGTGTCACTATGTAGTTGTTGTGTGTCACTATGTAGTTGTTGTGTGTCACTATGTAGTTGTTGTGTGTCACTCTGTAGCTGTTGTGTATCACTCTGTAGTTGTTGTTGTGTGTCACAGTGTAGTTGTTGTGTGTCACACTGTAGTTGTTGTTTGTCACTCTGTAGTTGTTGTGTATCACTGTAGTTGTTGTGTCACTCTGTAGTTGTTGTGTATCACTGTAGTTGTTGTGTCACTCGGTAGTTGTTGTGCATCACTCTGTAGTTGTTGTGTCACTATGTAGTTGTTGTGTATCACTGTAGCTGTTGTGTATCACTGTAGTTGTTGTGTATCACTGTAGTTGTTGTGTATCACTATGTAGGTGTTGTGTATCACTGTAGTTTTTGTGTATCACTGTAGCTGTTGTGTATCACTGTAGTTGTTGTGTGTCACTCTGTAGTTGTTGTGTATCACTATATAGTTGTTGTGTATCACTGTAGTTGTTGTGTATCACTCTCTAGTTGTTGTGTCCCTCTGTAGTTGTTGTGTCACTATGTAGTTGTGTGTCACTCTGTAGTTGTTGTGTATCACTCTGTAGTTGTTGTGTCACTCTGTAGTTGTGTGTCACTCTGTAGTTGTTGTGTATCACTGTAGTTGTTGTGTGTCACTATGCAGTTGTTTATCACTCTGTAGTTGTGTGTCACTATGTAGTTGTTGTGTGTCACTCTTTAGCTGTTGTGTATCACTCTGTAGTTGTTGTTGTGTGTCACAGTGTAGTTGTTGTTGTGTGTCACACTGTAGTTGTTGTGTGTCCATGTAGTTGTTGTGTGTCCATGTAGTTGTTGTGTGTCACACTGTAGTTGTTGTGTGTCACTCTGTAGTTGTTGTGTATCACTCTGTAGTTGTTGTGTGTCACTCTGTAGCTGTTGTGTGTCACTATGTAGTTGTTGTGTGTCACTCTTTAGTTGTTGTGTGTCACTCTTTAGTTGTTGTGTGTCACTGTGTAGTTGTTGCGTGTCACTCTGTAGTTGTTGTGTGTCACTCTATAGTTGTTGTATCACTCTGTAGTTGTGTGTCACTCTGTAGTTGTTGTGTATCACTGTAGTTGTTGTGTGTCACTATGCAGTTGTTTATCACTCTGTAGTTGTGTGTCACTATGTAGTTGTTGTGTGTCACTCTTTAGCTGTTGTGTATCACTCTGTAGTTGTTGTTGTGTGTCACAGTGTAGTTGTTGTTGTGTGTCACACTGTAGTTGTTGTGTGTCCATGTAGTTGTTGTGTGTCCATGTAGTTGTTGTGTGTCACTCTGTAGTTGTTGTGTATCACTCTGTAGTTGTTGTGTGTCACACTGTAGTTGTTGTGTGTCACTCTGTAGTTGTTGTGTATCACTCTGTAGTTGTTGTGTGTCACTCTGTAGTTGTTGTGTGTCACTCTGTAGCTGTTGTGTGTCACTATGTAGTTGTTGTGTGTCACTCTTTAGTTGTTGTGTGTCACTCTTTAGTTGTTGTGTGTCACTGTGTAGTTGTTGCGTGTCACTCTATAGTTGTTGTGTGTCACTCTGTAGTTGTTGTGTGTCACTCTGTAGCTGTTGTGTGTCACTATGTAGTTGTTGTTTGTCACTCTGTAGTTGTTGTGTGTCACTCTGTAGCTGTTGTGTGTCACTATGTAGTTGTTGTGTGTCACTCTGTCGTTGTTGTGTGTCACTCTATAGTTGTTGTGTATCACTCTGTAGTTGTTGTGTGTCACTCTGTAGCTGTTGTGTGTCACTCTGTAGCTGTTGTGTGTCACTATGTAGTTGCTGTGTGTCACTCTGTAGTTGTTGTGTATCACTCTTTAGTTGTTGTGTATCACTGTAGTTGTTGTGTCACTCTGTAGTTGTTGTGTATCACTGTAGTTGCTGTGTGTCACTCTGTAGTTGTTGTGTCACTATGTAGTTGTTGTGTCACTCTGTAGTTGTTGTGTCACTATGTAGTTGTTGTGTTACTATGTAGTTGTGTGTATCACTGTAGTTGTTGTGTGTCACTCTGCAGCTGTTGTGTATCACTATGTAGTTGTTCTGTATCACTCTGTAGTTGTTGTGTGTCACTCTGTAGTTGTTATGTGTCACTCTATAGTTGTTGTGTATCACTCTGTAGTTGTTGTGTATCACTCTGTAGTTGTTGTGTATCACTCTGTAGTTGTTATGTGTCACTCTATAGTTGTTGTGTATCACTCTGTAGTTGTTGTGTATCACTCTGTAGTTGTTGTGTGTCACTCTGTAGCTGTTCTGTATCACTCTGTAGTTGTTGTGTGTCACTCTATAGTTGTTGTGTATCACTCTATAGTTGTTGTGTATCACTCTGTAGTTGTTGTGTGTCACTCTGTAGTTGTTATGTGTCACTCTGTAGTTGTTGTGTGTCACTCTGTAGTTGTGCCGGAACAAAGCAAAAACCACCAATTATAGATACAAAACCACAATGCTGTAACCATGGAAACTACCAAAAAATACATTTACTTTTTCAAAATTTGTACTGAGTAAAAGCAGAGCAAATTACGCACTGACCTGGTGACAGGGTCGATTCATCTGACTCTGAGGGACAAAAAGGCAGGTCGTCAGACAGACAGGTCATCAGTGAGACAGGTCATCAGTGAGACAGGTCATCAATGAGACAGGTCGTCAGACAGACAGGTCATCAGTGAGACAGGTCATCAGTGAGACAGGTCATCAATGAGACAGGTCATCAGATAGACTGGTCATCAGACAGACAGGTCATCAGTGAGACAGGTCATCAGATAGACAGGTCATCAGTGTGACAGGTCATCAGATAGACAGGTCATCAGTGTGACAGGTCATCAATGAGACAGGTCATCAATGAGATAGGTCATCAGACAGAAAGGTCATTAGTGAGACAGGTCATCAGTGAGACAGGTTATCAGACAGACAGGTCATCAGATAGACAGGTCATCAGATAGACAGGTCATCAGTGCGACAGGTCATCAGTGAGACAGGTCATCAGATAGACAGGTCATCAATGAGACAGGTCATCAGATAGACAGGTGATCAGACAGACAGGTCATCAGTGAGACAGGTCATGAGTGAGACAGGTTATCAGATAGACAGGTGATCAGACAGACATGTCATCAGTAAGACAGGTCATCAATGAGACAGGTTATCAGTGAGACAGGTCATCAATGAGACAGGTCATCAGTTAGACAGGTCATCAATGAGACAGGTCATCAGTGAGACAGGTCATCAATGAGACAGGTCATCAGTGAGACAGGTCATCAATGAGACAGGTCATCAATGAGATAGGTCATCAGACAGAAAGGTCATTAGTGAGACAGGTCATCAGTGAGACAGGTTATCAGATAGACAGGTCATCAGTGAGACAGGTCATCAATGAGACAGGTCATCAGTGAGACAGGTTATCAGATAGACAGGTCATCAGACAGACAGGTCATCAGTGAGACAGGTCATCAATGAGACAGGTTATCAGATAGACAGGTCATCAGTGAGACAGGTCATCAATGAGACAGGTCATCAATGAGACAGGTCATCAGTGAGACAGGTCATCAATGAGACAGGTCATCAGATAGACAGGTCATCAGTGAGACAGGTCATCAGTGAGACAGGTTATCAGATAGACAGGTCATCAGACAGACAGGTCATCAGTGAGACAGGTTATCAGATAGACAGGTCATCAGACAGACAGGTCATCAGTGAGACAGGTTATCAGATGGACAGGTCATCAGTGAGACAGGTCATCAATGAGACAGGTCATCAATGAGACAGGTCATCAGTGAGACAGGTCATCAATGAGACAGGTCATCAGATAGACAGGTCATCAGTGAGACAGGTCATCAATAAGACAGGTCATCAGATAGAAAGGTCATCAGTGCAGTGAGACAGGTTATCAGATAGACAGGTCATCAGACAGACACGTCATCAGTGAGACAGGTGATCAGACAGACAGGTCATCAGACAGACACGTCATCAGTGAGACAGGTCATCAGATAGACAGGTGATCAGACAGACAGGTCATCAGTGAGACAGGTCATCAGATAGACAGGTGATCAGACAGACAGGTCATCAGTGAGACAGGTCATCAGATAGACAGGTCATCAGTGAGACAGGTCATCAGATAGACAGGTCATCAGTGAGACAGGTCATCAGATAGACAGGTCATCAGTGAGACAGGTCATCAATGAGACAGGTCATCAGATAGACAGGTCATCAGTGAGACAGGTCATCAGATAGACAGGTCATCAGTGAGACAGGTCATCAGATAGACAGGTCATCAGTGAGACAGGTCATCAGTGAGACAGGTCATCAGATAGACAGGTGATCAGACAGACAGGTCATCAGTGAGACAGGTCATCAGTGAGACAGGTCATCAATGAGACAGGTCATCAATGAGACAGGTCATCAGACAGAGACCTCATCAGTGAGACAGGTCATCAGATAGACAGGTCATCAGTGAGACAGGTCATCAGATAGACAGGTCATCAGTGAGACAGGTCATCAGATAGACAGGTGATCAGACAGACAGGTCATCAGATAGACAGGTCATCAGTGAGACAGGTCATCAGATAGACAGGTGATCAGTGAGACAGGTCATCAGATAGACAGGTGATCAGTGAGACAGGTCATCAGTGAGACAGGTCATCAATGAGACAGGTCATCAGACAGAGAGCTCATCAGTGAGACAGGTCATCAGATAGACAGGTCATCGGTGAGACAGGTCATCAGATAGACAGGTGATCAGACAGACAGGTCATCAGATAGACAGGTGATCAGTGAGACAGGTCATCAGATAGACAGGTGATCAGACAGACTGTTTTGTATAAAGTGTGTATTTGTTGTGTTGTTACCTGGCTGTGAGGTCACAGGTTGATCTGTACTTCCTCCTACAATAGACAACAAAAACCCAAATTAAGTGTCCAGTTTAATTAAGCTGATACTGTGATTGGTTGTGTGGCTAACATGATTGACAGGTGGCTGCAGTGTAACGGTTTGTCAAAACACTTCAAATCTGCCTCAGATCCAGCTCTCAGCCTGTTGTTAGGTTTGACTGAAAGTTAGGCTGAGACAGCATTTCCAGCATAGCACCTCGTGTCCTGACATCACTCAGGTTTCGTCCATTAATATTTATCATTAGGGTCCTCTTACACCGTGGCCTGAAAGCGTGTAATGTGAATGGGAGTCAGTGACCCGATCAGTGCAGTGCGGTGCAGTGCACGATTTGGGACGACATCTAACAATCATGTGCAGTTAAGGCTAACTATAAATACTGTCTGTTTCCCGGTCTGACCTGTTGTTTTAAGCAATCCAAACCTCAATAGGAAGCTTGCAGTTGATTAAAAGATTCCAGCGAAACATCACAATGTATCTTCTATCCTATATTACTGCACGTGGCTACTTTTTCATAAACAGAGACACATGTTATTCATATTAGGCCTTTGTATCATTGCAAAAAGGGCTTTATCAATCAATCAATCAATCATCTTTATTTGTATAGGTTGGTGTTATCTCGAGACACTTTACAAAAGCAGGTAAAGGACCTTACTGTCTGTCTGGTAACATTAACTCATTAACTAAAGAGCAGGTAAACATGCTCATCATTATGTTTACATAAAGCAGGTAAACATGCTCATTGTTTACATAAAGCAGGTAAACATGTTCATTGTTTACATAAAGCAGGTAAACATGCTCATTGTTTACATAAAGCAGGTAAACATGCTCATTGTTTACATAAAGCAGGTAAACATGCTCATTGTTTACATAAAGCAGGTAAACATGTTCATTGTTTACATAAAGCAGGTAAACATGCTCATTGATTACATAAAGCAGGTAAACATGTTCATTGTTATGTTTACATAAAGCAGGTAAACATGCTCATTGTTTACATAAAGCAGGTAAACATGTTCATTGTTTACATAAAGCAGGTAAACATGCTCATTGTTTACATAAAGCAGGTAAACATGCTCATTGTTATGTTTACATAAAGCAGGTAAACATGTTCATTGTTTACATAAAGCAGGTAAACATGTTCATTGTTTACATAAAGCAGGTAAACATGCTCATTGTTTACATAAAGCAGGTAAACATGCTCATTGTTTACATAAAGCAGGTAAACATGTTCATTGTTTACATAAAACAGGTAAACATGCTCATTGTTTACATAAAGCAGGTAAACATGCTCATTGTTTACATAAAGCAGGTAAACATGCTCATTGTTTACATAAAGCAGGTAAACATGCTCATTGTTTACATAAAGCAGGTAAACATGCTCATTGTTTACATAAAGCAGGTAAACATGTTCATTGTTTACATAAAGCAGGTAAACATGTTCATTGTTTACATAAAGCAGGTAAACATGCTCATTGTTTACATAAAGCAGGTAAACATGCTCATTGTTTACATAAAGCAGGTAAACATGCTCATTGTTTACATAAAGCAGGTAAACATGTTCATTGTTTACATAAAGCAGGTAAACATGTTCATTGTTTACATAAAGCAGGTAAACATGCTCATTGTTATGTTTACATAAAGCAGGTAAACATGTTCATTGTTTACATAAAGTAGGTAAACATGTTCATTGTTTACATAAAGCAGGTAAACATGCTCATTGTTTACATAAAGTAGGTAAACATGTTCATTGTTTACATAAAGCAGGTAAACATGTTCATTGTTTACATAAAGCAGGTAAACATGCTCATTGTTATGTTTACATAAAGCAGGTAAACATGTTCATTGTTTACATAAAGCAGGTAAACATGCTCATTGTTATGTTTACATAAAGCAGGTAAACATGCTCATTGTTATGTTTACATAAAGCAGGTAAACATGTTCATTGTTTACATAAAGCAGGTAAACATGTTCATTGTTTACATAAAGCAGGTAAACATGTTCATTGTTTACATAAAGCAGGTAAACATGCTCATTGTTATGTTTACATAAAGCAGGTAAACATGTTCATTGTTTACATAAAGTAGGTAAACATGCTCATTGTTATGTTTACATAAAGCAGGTAAACATGCTCATTGTTTACATAAAGCAGGTAAACATGCTCATTGTTTACATAAAGCAGGTAAACATGCTCATTGTTTACATAAAGCAGGTAAACATGCTCATTGTTTACATAAAGCAGGTAAACATGTTCATTGTTTACATAAAGCAGGTAAACATGTTCATTGTTTACATAAAGCAGGTAAACATGCTCATTGTTTACATAAAGCAGGTAAACATGTTCATTGTTTACATAAAGCAGGTAAACATGTTCATTGTTTACATAAAGCAGGTAAAGGACCTTACTGATGGATATATTAAAGAGCTCAGCTGAATCCGTCATAGAAGAACAAACTTCCTTTTAACAGGCAGAAATCTTCAGCAGACCCGGATCATGATGAACATCTGATAAACTGAGCTGGGCTTTAACATGTGATGGAGGAGATGCAGAAAGAAAGAAGAATAGGATAGGATGGGGGGGGGGTCTGGGCAGGCCATCCTCATCAACAGTCCCAAGGAACCTAAGAGAGCTCAGGAGCTCCCAGAAAAAGGAGAGGTTAGAATATAAAGACAGAGACAAGCAGTAATAAGATATGAAAGCTGGGAGAGAGAGAGGGAGAGAGAGATAAGAGATCTTTTTCTGGGAGCTCCTGAGCTTTCAGGTTCTTCAGGATTGTTGGTTGATGGTCTACCTGAAGAACACCCTGCCCTTGTTCCCTATCCCTCTTCTTACATCTTATCCCATCTCCCTTTATCCCTTTCCAAGCCTGATGCAGTCCAGGCCCGTGAAGGCTGTTTGATAATGCGCCTGGGATCACGCCAAAGATTGTTGTCTCTTTAAAGGACGATTTCTCTTACTGATGTCACTTTTGCTACACATGATGGATTAAGCTGGCTCCTTGTAATATAAGGATAGGTTTACTTGCTTTTGGTAACGTAACAAAGATTAAGGTAATTTACCTGCTCTTTGTAAAGTATCTTCAGATAACACCTGTTATGAATTGACACTGCACATATAAAGATTGATTGATTGATTAATTGATTGATTTAAAAAGCTGTGTAAGCCTTCCCCCTTAATGCTAACTTCTAGTACTACTTTTTTACTGTTTTTTATAGTGTGTTTTTTGCCTGTACAGCACTTTGGTCAACCAAGGTTGTTTTAAATGCTATAGAAATAAACTTTGATTGATTTAACTACTAGATTTGTGTTTCTGTGTGTGTTACCATTTGCGTGGATCAGTAAAGCTTCACTTCTATCTGAAAAACCAAACAGATACACAAACACAGTAAAATCCCATCATTTAAACATATATATATATATATATATATATATATATATATATATATACAAACATTTAAACACAGAAGATCAGACCTTCAGTGTAACATCATGACACACTCACACATGCAGACTTCATGTTCAGAGGTTATATCAATAATTAATGATGGTGACTGAATAAAACATGATGTCATAGTTTACCTGGGACTGGAGCTGCAAGAGAGACAGCACTAATGACCAAGAGCAGCAACACAACAGACCTGTAAAACACACACACACACACACACACACACACACAGATATTAGAAATATTCCCAGAGTTTTTGGAAGAAAAAACATATCTCTGTTGCACGACATTATACAAATCTAAAGGAAGAAATTCAGTGAGAGATTTGATAGCAATGCATGTTTATGTAACACATCGAAATGTTACATTGCAAAGAATGTAAAGGGTCAAATGTAAAGAATGCAAAGGGTCAGATGTAAATTGATGAATGTAAAGGGTCAAATGTAAAGAGTGTAAAGGGTCAAATGTAAAGAGTGTAAAGGGTCAAATGTAAAGAATGTAAAGGGTCAAATGTAAAGAGTGTAAAGGGTCAGATGTAAAGAGTGTAAAGGGTCAAATGTAAAGAATGTAAAGGGTCAAATGTAAAGAGTGTAAAGGGTCAGATGTAAAGAGTGTAAAGGGTCAGATGTAAAGAATGTAAAGGGTCAAATGTAAAGAATGCAAAGGGTCAGATGTAAATTGATGAATGTAAAGGGTCAAATGTAAAGAGTGTAAAGGGTCAAATGTAAAGAATGTAAAGGGTCAAATGTAAAGAGTGTAAAGGGTCAGATGTAAAGAGTGTAAAGGGTCAAATGTAAAGAATGTAAAGGGTCAAATGTAAAGAGTGTAAAGGGTCAGATGTAAAGAGTGTAAAGGGTCAGATGTAAAGAATGTAAAGGGTCAAATGTAAAGAATGCAAAGGGTCAAATGTAAAGAATGTAAAAGGTCAAATGTAAAGAGTGTAAAGGGTCAAATGTAAAGAATGTAAAGGGTCAAATGTAAAGAGTGTAAAGGGTCAAATGTAAAGAATGTAAAGGGTCAAATGTAAAGAATGTAAAGGGTCAAATGTAAAGAGTGTAAAGGGTCAAATGTAAAGAATGTAAAGGGTCAAATGTAAAGAATGTAAAGGGTCAAATGTAAAGAGTGTAAAGGGTCAAATGTAAAGAGTGTAAAGGGTCAGATGTAAAGAATGTAAAGGGTCAAATGTAAAGAATGCAAAGGGTCAGATGTAAAGAGTGTAAAGGGTCAAATGTAAAGAATGCAAAGGGTCAGATGTAAATTGATGAATGTAAAGGGTCAAATGTAAAGAATGTAAAGGGTCAAATGTAAAGAGTGTAAAGGGTCAAATGTAAAGAATGTAAAGGGTCAAATGTAAAGAATGTAAAGGGTCAAATGTAAAGAGTGTAAAGGGTCAAATGTAAAGAATGTAAAGGGTCAAATGTAAAGAGTGTAAAGGGTCAAATGTAAAGAATGTAAAGGGTCAAATGTAAAGAATGTAAAGGGTCAGATATAAATTGATAAATGTAAAGGGTCAGATATAAATTGATGAATGTAAAGGGTCAGATATAAATTGATGAATGTAAAGGATCAGGTGTAAATTGATGAATGTAAAGGGTCAGATATAAATTGATGAATGTAAAGGGTCAGATATAAATTGATGAATGTAAAGGGTCAGATATAAATTGATGAATGTAAAGGGTCAGATATAAATTGATGAATGTAAAGGGTCATGTGTAAATTGATGAATGTAAAGGGTCAGATATAAATTGATGAATGTAAAGGGTCAGATATAAATTGATGAATGTAAAGGGTCATGTGTAAATTGATGAATGTAAAGGGTCAGATATAAATTGATGAATGTAAAGGGTCAGATATAAATTGATGAATGTAAAGGGTCAGGTGTAAATTGATGAATGTAAAGGGTCAGGTGTAAATTGATGAATGTAAAGGGTCAGATATAAATTGATGAATGTAAAGGGTCAGATATAAATTGATGAATGTAAAGGGTCAGATATAAATTGATGAATGTAAAGGGTCAGGTGTAAATTGATGAATGTAAAGGGTCAGATATAAATTGATGAATGTAAAGGGTCAGGTGTAAATTGATGAATGTAAAGGGTCAGGTAAAACTGTTGAACGTAAGGTGTGTGGAGAACCTGTCAGCTGAAACCTGTCTCTAGCCTCAAACGTTAATGACTTTGTTACTTTGTATTTACGCCAAAGAAAAACCCCAGAACAAAGCATCTGTTCTTCTCCGACGTATGGAGAGATACGAGCTGCAGGAGCAAAGTGGCTCAGATCCTCTAAGAGACACAAAAGCTTTAAGGTTCATGACAAGAGTCGAGTTTCGGTGAAAAGCAAAGAAGACTGCGGCTTTATGCTGAAACACTGAAGTCCTTCTGCTGGTTTTTACAGACCAGGATTTATACAGAACAGACACTGAAACAAAAGCTACACGCTGAGTTAGCTGCAGACATGCATGACATTCAAAAGCCCCTGAGCAAAAATAGAAGAATAACAGTAAGCATGTAACTTCCTTTTTTAAAAGACAATCTTACACTTTATCAATGTGTTATCTATCATTAGTAGAAAATAGACAGTAAACTATCAATTATGGGTTAAATGAAAACTCAACAAGATAATGACATGATATGAGCAGAGTCTTAGTATTTTTACATCATAAGAGTCAAAGTGAGCCAAAAGTTCATCAGCAGACCTAAAAAAAAAACCCTAACACCTTCTACTGTTCACAAAATAAAAAAATCCTGTTTCTTTTGTGAAAATGGATGAACTTTACAAAGTTTGACAAATGTGATGAAGAGTGAAAGTTAAAGAAAGAAGAAGAACTCACCGTGCGAACATGTTGTCACTAACAGGAAACACTTGGCTGCTTGTTGAGTTTCTGAACTCAGCTGAACAGGGACGCAGCATTTTATGATCAGACCCTCCTCCTCCTCCTGTTCCTCCTCTTTCTCCTCCTCCTCACCTTCTGCTCCCCCTTTTCCCCCTCCTCGTTCTTCACCTGTCTAAATACCTATACCTCAGGTTATCTCCAGTGACACATCTAGTTTAGATACGAGCAGCTGCTTCCAGTCATCTTTCTTTGACTTTTAATCTTTGACATATTTTATCAGGATTGACTAATGAACACACTTAATACAGAAAGATGTTTAAATGAAGAGAAAGAAATGATTCAATCACGTTGTATGACCCTGGGGTTCTGTTACATATGTTACAGAAATATTGTTATTGTTATTGTTGTTTACATCCCACCATCAACTGATGCCAAGTCTGCAAGTAATGCTATTCATACTACTGTTTCACAGCTTCAAACTAAGAATCCAAATGCTTTTGTAGCCATTACTTGGGACTTTAATCATTAAAAATGGACAAAACATTACCCACCTTTGATCATTATGTTAACTGCCCAACGAGAGAAAATAAAACACTGGACCGTCTGTATGCTAACGTTAAAGAAGCTTACAGTACTAATGCCCCTCCTTCTTCCCCCCAGGCAGATAAGATCACAACCTGGTCCTTCTAACACCAGAGTATATGCCCTTTGTTCAAAGGCAGCCTGTGACCACAAGGACTGTTAGGAGGTGGTCACAGGAAGGTAAGGAGGCACTGCAGGACTGCTTCGAGTCTTCAGACTTTGATGTACTCTGCGAGCCACATGGTGAGGACATCAATAACATGACAGACTGCATCGCTGAATACATCAAATTCTGTGAAAACACTGCTGTTCTGACTCAGACTGTACGTTGTTTCCCCAACAACAGACTCTGGATAAACAGTTACCTGAAAGCCCTTCTCAGCCTTCAGCCTTTAGGTCTGGTAACAGGGAGGAGCTCAGGAGGATACAACAAGACCTGAGAGAGAAGCTGAGGGAGGGCAAGGACTCTTACAGGAGAAAGCTGGAGGAAACTCCAGCAGAACAGTGAGAGGAATGTGTCTTCAAGCATGAGAGAAATCACCAGTTTCAAGGAGAAAGAAAGGCTACAATCTGGCAGCCTGGAAAGGGCGAGAAAGCTAAACTTGTTCTTTAACCGGTTTGGTTCACAGCCCTCAGCTGCCTCCCTCACCTAAAACAACAACCCTGTCCTTCTCACCTCTCAGTTTCACCCTGTGCTTTCTCCTTCCCCTCCCCAACCCTCCTTTAATGACTCTCCTGTCCTTCACACCTCCCAGTTTCTCCTTGTGTTTTCCTGAACGTGGACAAGACCAGAGAGATGGTGATCAGAAGGAAGAGGACAGAGCCTCAACCACTGTGTATCCTGGGAGAGGACGTGACTGTGATGGAGGAGTACAAGTACCTGGGTGTCAACATGGACAACAGGCTGAAGTGGAAAGCCAACACTCAGGCTGTGTACAAGAAGGGGATGAGCAGACTCTACTTTCTGAGGAAGCTGAGATCCTTTAAAGTGTGCAGCAAGATGTTGGAGATCTTCTACCAGTCTGTTGTAGCCAGTACACTTTTCTTCTGTGTGGTCTGTTGGGGGAGCAGTGCTGGAGCCGGAGACATGAAGAGACTGGACGAGCTCATTAAGAAGGCCTGCTCTGTGACAGGCTGCAAGCTGGACTCTTATGTAGTGGTGACAGAGAGGAGGACTCTGAACAAACTGGTATCCATTATGGATAATCCTGATCACCCTCTGCACCACCTACTAGACAGTCAGCGGAGAAGCTTCTCTAACAGACTGGTTCAACTCTGCTGCCACAAGGACAGGTACAGGAAATATTTCCTATCAAATGCCATAATCCTGTACAACAGCTCACCTCTTGCAAGCAGAGAACTGTCATCATGATCATCTCTGTCTCTTCTTCTGCTCATGTTAAGTCTATTATCCCTGCACTCAAGCAGGGATAATAGATCATTATCATTATAGCTAATAGCTCAGCTGCTAACTGCCTAACTTGTCTACACTTTAATATATGCATCACTGAGGTTCACTTTATTTCTATGTCTACCCATCATTATAGTCAATAGTTTCAGCTGCTAACTTGTCTCTACACTTTATTATAGGTATCATTAAAGGTCATTTCATATGTCCTGTCTATTCATCATCATAGTCAATAGTTTCTGCTGCCAACTCTGTTCTCAATATTGCACTGATTATATTACATGCATCACTTACTTTGACTCTTATATCAATACTGATTACAACTGTCATCACTGTTTTTTTGCACATGTTAATCTACTCCGGAGACAGACAGACAGACAGACAGACAGACAGAGAGACAGACAGACAGACAGACAGACAGACAGACAGACAGACAGAGACATGTCAACCATAACATCCCCTGCACATCCAGATTTAAGATAGGTGAAGAAAATATCAACAAGGACCGTGATGGTGCAGCCGGGGCCACACCCTTGGGCCAGGCCTGGGGTTGGGGCCCATAGGAGAGTGCCTGGTGGCCGGGCCTTTGCGCTAGTCACAGTTTGTCTATAACGAACATCATGTTCAAGCACAGGGATGTCCATAAGTGCACGTGGCACCAGGACACTTTATGTCAGAGGTTGATGATAGACTTTGTGGTCGTGTCATCTGTCTCGAACACTCGGGTGAAGAGAGGGGCTGAGCTGTCAACTGATCACCACCTGGTGGTGAGTTGGATGCGCTGGCAGGGGAGGAAGCCGGTCAGACTCGGCAGACCCAAACGTGTTCTGAGGGTCTGCAGGGAGCGTCTGGCTGAACCCTCTGTTAGCGAGGTCTTCAACTCCCACCTCCAGGAGAGGTTCTCACAGATCCCGAGGGAGGCTGGAGACATCGAGTCTGAGCGGACCATGTTCTGTTAAAGCTGCTGCTCTAGGCTGTGTTTGCAGGGTCACTGGTGCCTGTCATGGCAGTAATCCCTGAACCCGCCCCTTGTAAGGGAGGCCATCAAGCTAAAGAAGGAGTCCTATAGGGCGTTGCTAGCTCATAGGACTCCTGAGGCAGCTGACGGGTAACGGCAGGCCAGGCGTGCTGCAGCCCAGGCTGTTGTGGAGGCAAAAACTCCACAACAGCTTGGGAGGAGTTCAGGGAGGCCATGGAGGAGGACTTTCGGATGGCCTCAAGGAAATTCTGGCAAACCATCCGTCGCCTCAGGAGGGGGAAGCAGTGCTTCACCAACACTGTTTACAGTGGAGGAGCTGCTGACCTCAACTGGGGATGTAGTCGGGCGGTGGAAGGAAGACTCACCAAGGTGGTTTGCAAACTCCTTCATAGCAAGGCACCGGGCGTGGATGAGATTCGCCCTGAATATCTTTAGTAGAAACATGTATAGTTAAAATAAAATAAGTCAAGGAATGCTTCCTTGAGGGATGCCATGGCTAAAACCAAGTTTCTCTGACACACAAGCACCAAGGCTGATATAAAACTGTCACTTAAGAAGATATAAACTGAACCAGGCTAAATGTTCAGACAGAACATTGCTTTTCTTCGTTCGGTTGATTAAAATGTTGTGGTCGATTGTGTTGAATGCTGCGTGTAAAAGAAGGAGGACTATCACATCAATTAGAAATTGGCCTGTAGTAGTTAAGCTCACAGGGGTCACTACATTTTTTTCACTACTGAGGTTTTAAATGCCTAAACTAAGAGAGGTGTTAATATTCCTTGTAAATTCTTGCAAGACAATGTGAAAACCGGATTTGAAAAATTGTGTTGGGATTGGATCGTTCACATGCTGTGGGTAAAAAACATGTATAAACCTGAAAAGTTGGATGTTGTGGGAGTTCAGCTGAGGACAGAAAACAGAAAGACAAAGAGTGAAATAAATCTGTCTGTTTGTTACTGAGTGTGTGCATGTGTTAGCATGCTAACAGCCTATAATGAGCTTCATTTTCATTTGAACACCTGGAAGTGCTCTAAAAAACTGTTTCTGTGTCAGCTTGATACAAACCTTATTTTTAACAACCAGTGTTTATATTCAGAGCAGACCAGAGTTAATTATGAAAATGATTCGACTCAAATTAGGAGACAATCTATATTAATGATTATCACACAAAACTGTTTGATTATACTTGAGTTATAACTACAATAACACTTAAACTAATGGTCAGTTACATTCAGTTCATAGTGCTGTATTTCCCCTCTCAAACGTTACACTCCCAGAATGTAGGGTTAGGGTAAGTTAGGTAATGTAGTCTAAATGTCCTACAGGTGGTAGAGTCTGCAGTTATCAGACCTGCTGGTACCTACAGTCTCTAAATGGACTACAGGAGGTAGAGTCTGCAGTTATCAGACCTGCTGGTACTTACAGTCTCTAAACTACAGGAGGTAGAGTCTGCAGTTATCAGACCTGCTGGTACCTACAGTCTCTAAACTACAGGAGGTAGAGTCTGCAGTTATCAGACCTGCTGGTACCTACAGTCTCTAAACTACAGGAGGTAGAGTCTGCAGTTATCAGACCTGCTGGTACCTACAGTCTCTAAATGTCCTACAGGAGGTAGAGTCTGCAGTTATCAGACCTGCTGGTACCTACAGTCTCTAAATGTCCTACAGGAGGTAGAGTCTGCAGTTATCAGACCTGCTGGTACCTACAGTCTCTAAACTACAGGAGGTAGAGTCTGCAGTTATCAGACCTGCTGGTACCTACAGTCTCTAAACTACAGGAGGTAGAGTCTGCAGTTATCAGACCTGCTGGTACCTACAGTCTCTAAACTACAGGAGGTAGAGTCTGCAGTTATCAGACCTGCTGGTACCTACAGTCTCTAAACTACAGGAGGTAGAGTCTGCAGTTATCAGACCTGCTGGTACCTACAGTCTCTAAACTACAGGAGGTAGAGTCTGCAGTTATCAGACCTGCTGGTACCTACAGTCTCTAAACTACAGGAGGTAGAGTCTGCAGTTATCAGACCTGCTGGTACCTACAGTCTCTAAACTACAGGAGGTAGAGTCTGCAGTTATCAGACCTGCTGGTACCTACAGTCTCTAAACTACAGGAGGTAGAGTCTGCAGTTATCAGACCTGCTGGTACCTACAGTCTCTAAATGTCCTACAGGAGGTAGAGTCTGCAGTTATCAGACCTGCTGGTACCTACAGTCTCTAAATGTCCTACAGGAGGTAGAGTTTAAAATAAATACTTAAATAAATAAAGAGATGATAGATACTTTATGGATCCCGAGGGAAATTCAAACCAGCAACAACAAAAGCAAAAAATGTACAAGTAGCTGTCCCCCTTCCCACAGAGCACAAAGCTAAAATGAAGACGTGCTCATCGTCCATCATCAGCCCTTTGCAAGCCCTGCAGAACCATTAAGGCAGACATGGGCCGGCCCGTTGTGCATCCCTGTCTGGCCCACGCGATGCCAATCATAAATCAATATATACTGTATATTTAAGCCGTGCATGCAATACAACGCTGATGCTTTTATTTTGAAAGGCGCTACGTTCGTATTACTTCCGTATGGACGCACGCAGTGCGTGAGTGAGTGAAGCTAAACTACGTTGCTAGCAAAGCTGCAAACCGAACAAGGGTTTCTTACAAAACGTTACTGTCACGAGTAGCAGGCAGAATACAGGGAGGAGGACCCAAGTGCAGAATACACTTAATTTATTTTAACAAAAAGGCAAAAACCAAGACTTACTTAAATAACAAAAATCCACGAGGAAAAAACACAGGGAGCAGGGACAAGAACCACAGACCAAAACCAGAACCAACATAAGCCAAGACACCGACAAGGACAATACAATGAACCGACAAGAAACTCAGGCAAACACAGAGACTAAATAGACAAGGGGTAATCAGACACAGATGAGACTAACAAGACAGGTGAGGAACATCAGGGTAATCAGACACAGATGAGACTAACAAGACAGGTGAGGAACATCAGGGTCATCAGGAAGGCGGGAAACACAAGGAACAAAGAACACAAGACCAGAACACTGAAGACAAGCACAAAGTACAACTTGACACCGACGCCACCAAAACCAGATCTACAAAATAAAACAGGAAACACTAAAGACTAGACTTAAAACACAAGACAGGAAATAAACTAACAGGCAACATAGAAGAACACAAGGATACAGGAAAACACACTAGGAACATAGATACACAGAACACAAGGGAAATAATGAAAACTAAAACAAGATTAAATGCAGAACAAAACCCCAAACCATGACAGATACACAGCCAGAGATGCAGCCGTCAGGACGAGTCGCCTGAAACAGAAAGGCCTTTTTTAAAGGAGAGTTTATTAAGGAGTGTTAATTGGACTCTTTTGCACTGACGGAGAAAAAGGAGAACTTGACCATGTGACACTCTCCTGACACTCTGTAAGGAGGAAGGCTGAGGAGCTTCAGCTGATGGACTATGACTATAATAATGTTCAGAAGATGCTTGTCCTCTTTGTGCACAAACATTCTCAGTGATGAAGTTCAACACATCCAAACACAGATCAGTGAAGAGCACCTCTGTCATTCACAGAGACACATTTAAATGTCCTTGTTGAAGCCCAAGATAGAATCAGTTTCATTGGCCAGGTATGTTTAACAAAAAGGAATTTATTGTTGGTAGCCTGTGCTCTCTGTGTACAATTTAACATTAAATAATAACAATGAACTAAAAATAAACAGGTAATTAATGACTAATGTGTACAAGACTAAAGACTAAGAGACTGGATGAAGATATACTGGATTATTCTCACTGAAGTGAATGATTTGGACTTGTTATAAAGTTTTTCTTTGCTTGTGAAGATAACAAAGTTAAAAATAGACGTCATGACATTTCACTTTTTTTTGTTTATTACATCTATAGTAGCATTTTCTTATTTGACCTGTACACCACAATTTAACAAAGTCTATTTCTACAAATATTTACAGACTGTTTTTATTCTTCTGATTGCCAGCACCAGCTATTCAAAATATATCATTTAGTATTTTACATTAAGAGAACGTTGAGCAGAGTTTAAGTTATCGTTGGTGCGGCCCTCTGACAAAATGTGACTTTCTCATGTGGCACCTTGTAAAAAATAATTGCCCACCCCTGCATTAAAGGATCCACACAACCAGAGTTCTTTGCCTGGTTCTTCCTGGCAGGAATGTGTTAAGTTGCCAGAAAGTTCATCAGTGTGTGAACGGCCTTTTTTTTAGCCGAGTACTTTGGGCCAAAAACAAACAAAACAAAAGAAAAGACCTCCCCAAGAGCCTGAAACCATTTAGATCAAATCTCAAAGAGAGGAGCGAGACGTGAACAGTCAACAAACAAGTGTGTGAGAGTTTCAGGCTCCGAACAAAACCCACACTGCCCCCCCCCCCCCAGGATCAATGTGCGCCTTGTATCTGTTAGTAGCTATAGCTCCGTGTACGACCCTCCACTGGAGGTCAGCTGTCCGTTTTTCAACAGGCAGCTTGTACAGGGACCGCCAGCAGCCTTTCAGGGAAACATCTGGGCCAAAGAACTCGGTCCACCTGGACTCCCTGACTCCTGCCAGAGACCGGACATTCAGGACCTTCACACACACCTGGTAAAGTCTGGTTGCTCACAAAGGTCCTCTGATGGTGTGACATAGCAGCACAGACTATCATTATTATAAATATGAAAGAGAGAATACGTTATGTTTTTAGAAATCATCTTTTCACAGCTTTCACAGCTCGTCATGTTTACTAATCCTTTCATGTCCTCTTGTTGGTTGTATCTTGTGAAACCTGTGATTTGAATAGGACACATTTTTTCAGTTGAATACCTGTCCAGACCAGGGAAATCTTTGAGGACACTTCGGTGCCATCTAGTGGCCAAATTCTGCAAATTGCAGACCATGCAGTTATCCATGTTGATTTTATTTTCCTCATAATACGTGCCTTATCAGAAGCCAGCGGTTGTTGAACCTTTGTGTTTTTATTTTTGTCATTTCAAAATAAACTGCATTGTTCTAATGAGAGAGAAATAAAATATAAACAATAATTATGAGTTGAAGGAACAGTGAGTCAGAGGTCATGTTCAGCTAAACTTTATTTAAACACGGAAAAGTTAACACACAACATCTTCTTGTGTCATTGTTTAAAAATATAAGTGTAAAACAGAAAAACAAAAAAGAGCTGATAGAAATCCATCTGCAAGACTTTGATGTTGATCTCAATGATTCTTAAACACAACTCCAAATGGATCCTGGATCCTGGATCCTGGATCCTGGACACCTGTCACACCTGTAGAAGACCAATTAAACCACAAAGCAGAAAACCAACCGGGGGATCAATCAGATCACAAACATGTGCGAGTTAGATCTGGCGACGGTTTGTCCTGGATCGTCTCTTGGACATTCGGTTCCTCACGGCAGCTTTAGGCTGAGGAATGATTGGCTGATGAGGGACCATAGAGCTTGGGTTGTGGGCGGGGTTTGGATTGTGCCCAGAAATGTGTGATTTAACCTTGAAGATTTTCTTTCCGCCTTCATCAGAGTCAAAGCTTTCATGATCTGGAGAACAACAAATGAAGCAGCAAATGAAGCAGCATTATTATTACTAACCTGTGCTGTACCTGTCGGCATATATATAAATATATATATATATATATATAAATATATATATATATATATATATATATATATATATATATATATATATATATATATATATATACATATATATATATATATATATATATATATATATATGCCGACAGGCTGTATGTATATATCTACTGTACGTATATTTACTGTGTATATATATGTTTATCTCAGGGTAAATCTTCTGACAACTCAATCCATCAGTATTAACTCATCCATTCATACACTGATGGTAGAGGCTGCTGCAGAGTAAAGAGTCCATCAGTATTAACTCATCCATTCAGACACATTCACACACTGATGGTAGAGGCTGCTGCAGAGTAAAGAGTCCATCAGTATTAACTCATCCATTCATACACATTCACACACTGATGGTAGAGGCTGCTGCAGAGTAAAGAGTCCATCAGTATTAACTCATCCATTCATACACATTCACACACTGATGGTAGAGGCTGCTGCAGAGTCCATCAGTATTAACTTATCCATTCAGACACATTCATACACTGATGGTAGAGGCTGCAGAGTAAAGAGTCCATCAGTATTAACTCATCCATTCATACACATTCACACACTGATGGTAGAGGCTGCTGCAGAGTAAAGAGTCCATCAGTATTAACTCATCCATTCATACACATTCACACACTGATGGTAGAGGCTGCTGCAGAGTAAAGAGTCCATCAGTATTAACTCATCCATTCAGACACATTCACACACTGATGGTAGAGGCTGCTGCAGAGTAAAGAGTCCATCAGTATTAACTCATCCATTCAGACACATTCACACACTGATGGTAGAGGCTGCTGCAGAGTCCATCAGTATTAACTTATCCATTCAGACACATTCATACACTGATGGTAGAGGCTGCTGCAGAGTAAAGAGTCCATCAGTATTAACTCATCCATTCATACACATTCACACACTGATGGTAGAGGCTGCTGCAGAGTAAAGAGTCCATCAGTATTAACTCATCCATTCATACACATTCACACACTGATGGTAGAGGCTGCTGCAGAGTAAAGAGTCCATCAGTATTAACTCATCCATTCATACACATTCACACACGGATGGTAGAGGCTGCTGCAGAGTCCATCAGTATTAACTTATCCATTCAGACACATTCATACACTGATGGTAGAGGCTGCAGAGTAAAGAGTCCATCAGTATTAACTCATCCATTCATACACATTCACACACTGATGGTAGAGGCTGCTGCAGAGTAAAGAGTCCATCAGTATTAACTCATCCATTCATACACATTCACACACTGATGGTAGAGGCTGCTGCAGAGTAAAGAGTCCATCAGTGTTAACTCATCCATTCATACACATTCACACACTGATGGTAGAGGCTGCAGCAGAGTAAAGAGTCCATCAGTATTAACTCATCCATTCACACACACTCACACACTGATGGTAGAGGCTGCTGCAGAGTAAAGAGTCCATCAGTATTAACTCATCCATTCATACACATTCACACACTGATGGTAGAGGCTGCTGCAGAGTAAAGAGTCCATCAGTATTAACTCATCCATTCATACACATTCACACACTGATGGTAGAGGCTGCTGCAGAGTCCATCAGTATTAACTTATCCATTCAGACACATTCATACACTGATGGTAGAGGCTGCTGCAGAGTAAAGAGTCCATCAGTATTAACTCATCCATTCATACACATTCATACACTGATGGTAGAGGCTGCTGCAGAGTAAAGAGTCCATCAGTATTAACTCATCCATTCAGACACATTCACACACTGATGGTAGAGGCTGCTGCAGAGTAAAGAGTCCATCAGTATTAACTCATCCATTCATACACATTCACACACTGATGGTAGAGGCTGCTGCAGAGTCCATCAGTATTAACTCATCCATTCATACACATTCACACACTGACGGTAGAGGCTGCTGCAGAGTAAAGAGTCCATCAGTATTAACTCATCCATTCATACACATTCACACACTGATGGTAGAGGCTGCTGCAGAGTCCATCAGTATTAACTTATCCATTCAGACACATTCATACACTGATGGTAGAGGCTGCTGCAGAGTCCATCAGTATTAACTTATCCATTCAGACACATTCATACACTGATGGTAGAGGCTGCTGCAGAGTAAAGAGTCCATCAGTATTAACTCATCCATTCAGACACATTCACACACTGATGGTAGAGGCTGCTGCAGAGTAAAGAGTCCATCAGTATTAACTCATCCATTCATACACATTCACACACTGATGGTAGAGGCTGCTGCAGAGTCCATCAGTATTAACTTATCCATTCAGACACATTCATACACTGATGGTAGAGGCTGCAGAGTAAAGAGTCCATCAGTATTAACTCATCGATTCATACACATTCACACACTGATGGTAGAGGCTGCTGCAGAGTAAAGAGTCCATCAGTATTAACTCATCCATTCATACACATTCACACACTGATGGTAGAGGCTGCTGCAGAGTAAAGAGTCCATCAGTATTAACTCATCCATTCATACACATTCACACACTGATGGTAGAGGCTGCTGCAGAGTCCATCAGTATTAACTTATCCATTCAGACACATTCATACACTGATGGTAGAGGCTGCAGAGTAAAGAGTCCATCAGTATTAACTCATCCATTCATACACATTCACACACTGATGGTAGAGGCTGCTGCAGAGTAAAGAGTCCATCAGTATTAACTCATCCATTCATACACATTCACACACTGATGGTAGAGGCTGCTGCAGAGTCCATCAGTATTAACTTATCCATTCAGACACATTCATACACTGATGGTAGAGGCTGCTGCAGAGTAAAGAGTCCATCAGTATTAACTCATCCATTCAGACACATTCACACACTGATGGTAGAGGCTGCTGCAGAGTAAAGAGTCCATCAGTATTAACTCATCCATTCATACACATTCACACACTGATGGTAGAGGCTGCTGCAGAGTAAAGAGTCCATCAGTATTAACTCATCCATTCATACACATTCACACACTGATGGTAGAGGCTGCTGCAGAGTAAAGAGTCCATCAGTGTTAACTCATCCATTCATACACATTCACACACTGATGGTAGAGGCTGCAGCAGAGTAAAGAGTCCATCAGTATTAACTCATCCATTCACACACACTCACACACTGATGGTTGAGGCTGCTGCAGAGTAAAGAGTCCATCAGTATTAACTCATCCATTCATACACATTCACACACTGATGGTAGAGCCTGCTGCAGAGTAAAGAGTCCATCAGTATTAACTCATCCATTCATACACATTCACACACTGATGGTAGAGGCTGCTGCAGAGTAAAGAGTCCATCAGTATTAACTCATCCATTCATACACATTCACACACTGATGGTAGAGGCTGCTGCAGAGTCCATCAGTATTAACTTATCCATTCAGACACATTCATACACTGATGGTAGAGGCTGCAAAGTAAAGAGTCCATCAGTATTAACTCATCCATTCATACACATTCACACACTGATGGTAGAGGCTGCTGCAGAGTAAAGAGTCCATCAGTATTAACTCATCCATTCATACACATTCACACACTGATGGTAGAGGCTGCTGCAGAGTCCATCAGTATTAACTCATCCATTCATACATATTCACACACTGATGGTAGAGGCTGCTGCAGAGTAAAGAGTCCATCAGTATTAACTCATCCATTCATACACATTCACACACTGATGGTAGAGGCTGCTGCAGAGTCCATCAGTATTAACTTATCCATTCAGACACATTCATACACTGATGGTAGAGGCTGCTGCAGAGTCCATCAGTATTAACTTATCCATTCAGACACATTCATACACTGATGGTAGAGGCTGCTGCAGAGTAAAGAGTCCATCAGTATTAACTCATCCATTCAGACACATTCACACACTGATGGTAGAGGCTGCTGCAGAGTAAAGAGTCCATCAGTATTAACTCATCCATTCATACACATTCACACACTGATGGTAGAGGCTGCTGCAGAGTCCATCAGTATTAACTTATCCATTCAGACACATTCATACACTGATGGTAGAGGCTGCAGAGTAAAGAGTCCATCAGTATTAACTCATCCATTCATACACATTCACACACTGATGGTAGAGGCTGCTGCAGAGTAAAGAGTCCATCAGTATTAACTCATCCATTCATACACATTCACACACTGATGGTAGAGCCTGCTGCAGAGTAAAGAGTCCATCAGTATTAACTCATCCATTCATACACATTCACACACTGATGGTAGAGGCTGCTGCAGAGTCCATCAGTATTAACTTATCCATTCAGACACATTCATACACTGATGGTAGAGGCTGCTGCAGAGTCCATCAGTATTAACTTATCCATTCAGACACATTCATACACTGATGGTAGAGGCTGCTGCAAAGTAAAGAGTCCATCAGTATTAACTCATCCATTCAGACACATTCACACACTGATGGTAGAGGCTGCTGCAGAGTAAAGAGTCCATCAGTATTAACTCATCCATTCATACACATTCACACACTGATGGTAGAGGCTGCTGCAGAGTCCATCAGTATTAACTTATCCATTCAGACACATTCATACACTGATGGTAGAGGCTGCAGAGTAAAGAGTCCATCAGTATTAACTCATCCATTCATACACATTCACACACTGATGGTAGAGGCTGCTGCAGAGTAAAGAGTCCATCAGTATTAACTCATCCATTCATACACATTCACACACTGATGGTAGAGGCTGCTGCAGAGTAAAGAGTCCATCAGTGTTAACTCATCCATTCATACACATTCACACACTGATGGTAGAGGCTGCAGCAGAGTAAAGAGTCCATCAGTATTAACTCATCCATTCACACACACTCACACACTGATGGTAGAGCCTGCTGCAGAGTAAAGAGTCCATCAGTATTAACTCATCCATTCATACACATTCACACACTGATGGTAGAGGCTGCTGCAGAGTCCATCAGTATTAACTTATCCATTCAGACACATTCATACACTGATGGTAGAGGCTGCAGAGTAAAGAGTCCATCAGTATTAACTCATCCATTCATACACATTCACACACTGATGGTAGAGGCTGCTGCAGAGTAAAGAGTCCATCAGTATTAACTCATCCATTCATACACATTCACACACTGATGGTAGAGGCTGCTGCAGAGTCCATCAGTATTAACTCATCCATTCATACACATTCACACACTGATGGTAGAGGCTGCTGCAGAGTAAAGAGTCCATCAGTATTAACTCATCCATTCATACACATTCACACACTGATGGTAGAGGCTGCGGCAGAGTCCATCAGTATTAACTTATCCATTCAGACACATTCATACACTGATGGTAGAGGCTGCTGCAGAGTCCATCAGTATTAACTTATCCATTCAGACACATTCATACACTGATGGTAGAGGCTGCTGCAGAGTAAAGAGTCCATCAGTATTAACTCATCCATTCATACACATTCACACACTGATGGTAGAGGCTGCTGCAGAGTAAAGAGTCCATCAGTATTAACTCATCCATTCATACACATTCACACACTGATGGTAGAGGCTGCTGCAGAGTCCATCAGTATTAACTTATCCATTCAGACACATTCATACACTGATGGTAGAGGCTGCAGAGTAAAGAGTCCATCAGTATTAACTCATCCATTCATACACATTCACACACTGATGGTAGAGGCTGCTGCAGAGTAAAGAGTCCATCAGTATTAACTCATCCATTCATACACATTCACACACTGATGGTAGAGGCTGCTGCAGAGTAAAGAGTCCATCAGTGTTAACTCATCCATTCATACACATTCACACACTGATGGTAGAGGCTGCAGCAGAGTAAAGAGTCCATCAGTATTAACTCATCCATTCACACACACTCACACACTGATGGTAGAGGCTGCTGCAGAGTAAAGAGTCCATCAGTATTAACTCATCCATTCATACACATTCACACACTGATGGTAGAGGCTGCTGCAGAGTAAAGAGTCCATCAGTATTAACTCATCCATTCATACACATTCACACACTGATGGTAGAGGCTGCTGCAGAGTCCATCAGTATTAACTTATCCATTCATACACTGATGGTAGAGGCTGCAGAGTAAAGAGTCCATCAGTATTAACTCATCCATTCATACACATTCACACACTGATGGTAGAGGCTGCTGCAGAGTAAAGAGTCCATCAGTATTAACTCATCCATTCATACACATTCACACACTGATGGTAGAGGCTGCTGCAGAGTAAAGAGTCCATCAGTGTTAACTCATCCATTCATACACATTCACACACTGATGGTAGAGGCTGCAGCAGAGTAAAGAGTCCATCAGTATTAACTCATCCATTCACACACACTCACACACTGATGGTAGAGCCTGCTGCAGAGTAAAGAGTCCATCAGTATTAACTCATCCATTCATACACATTCACACACTGATGGTAGAGGCTGCTGCAGAGTCCATCAGTATTAACTTATCCATTCAGACACATTCATACACTGATGGTAGAGGCTGCAGAGTAAAGAGTCCATCAGTATTAACTCATCCATTCATACACATTCACACACTGATGGTAGAGGCTGCTGCAGAGTAAAGAGTCCATCAGTATTAACTCATCCATTCATACACATTCACACACTGATGGTAGAGGCTGCTGCAGAGTCCATCAGTATTAACTCATCCATTCATACACATTCACACACTGATGGTAGAGGCTGCTGCAGAGTAAAGAGTCCATCAGTATTAACTCATCCATTCATACACATTCACACACTGATGGTAGAGGCTGCGGCAGAGTCCATCAGTATTAACTTATCCATTCAGACACATTCATACACTGATGGTAGAGGCTGCTGCAGAGTCCATCAGTATTAACTTATCCATTCAGACACATTCATACACTGATGGTAGAGGCTGCTGCAGAGTAAAGAGTCCATCAGTATTAACTCATCCATTCATACACATTCACACACTGATGGTAGAGGCTGCTGCAGAGTAAAGAGTCCATCAGTATTAACTCATCCATTCATACACATTCACACACTGATGGTAGAGGCTGCTGCAGAGTCCATCAGTATTAACTTATCCATTCAGACACATTCATACACTGATGGTAGAGGCTGCAGAGTAAAGAGTCCATCAGTATTAACTCATCCATTCATACACATTCACACACTGATGGTAGAGGCTGCTGCAGAGTAAAGAGTCCATCAGTATTAACTCATCCATTCATACACATTCACACACTGATGGTAGAGGCTGCTGCAGAGTAAAGAGTCCATCAGTGTTAACTCATCCATTCATACACATTCACACACTGATGGTAGAGGCTGCAGCAGAGTAAAGAGTCCATCAGTATTAACTCATCCATTCACACACACTCACACACTGATGGTAGAGGCTGCTGCAGAGTAAAGAGTCCATCAGTATTAACTCATCCATTCATACACATTCACACACTGATGGTAGAGGCTGCTGCAGAGTAAAGAGTCCATCAGTATTAACTCATCCATTCATACACATTCACACACTGATGGTAGAGGCTGCTGCAGAGTCCATCAGTATTAACTTATCCATTCATACACTGATGGTAGAGGCTGCAGAGTAAAGAGTCCATCAGTATTAACTCATCCATTCATACACATTCACACACTGATGGTAGAGGCTGCTGCAGAGTAAAGAGTCCATCAGTATTAACTCATCCATTCATACACATTCACACACTGATGGTAGAGGCTGCTGCAGAGTAAAGAGTCCATCAGTGTTAACTCATCCATTCATACACATTCACACACTGATGGTAGAGGCTGCAGCAGAGTAAAGAGTCCATCAGTATTAACTCATCCATTCATACACATTCACACACTGATGGTAGAGGCTGCTGCAGAGTCCATCAGTATTAACTTATCCATTCAGACACATTCATACACTGATGGTAGAGGCTGCAGAGTAAAGAGTCCATCAGTATTAACTCATCCATTCATACACATTCACACACTGATGGTAGAGGCTGCTGCAGAGTCCATCAGTATTAACTCATCCATTTATACACATTCACACACTGATGGTAGAGGCTGCTGCAGAGTCCATCAGTATTAACTCATCCATTCATACACATTCACACACTGATGGTAGAGGCTGCTGTTTAAAGAGTCCATCAGTATTAACTCATCCATTCATACACATTCACACACTGATGGTAGAGGCTGCTGTTTAAAGAGTCCATCAGTATTAACTCATCCATTCATACACATTCACACACTGATGGTAGAGGCTGCTGTTTAAAGAGTCCATCAGTATTAACTCATCCATTCATACACATTCACACACTGATGGTAGAGGCTGCTGCAGAGTCCATCAGTATTAACTTATCCATTCAGACACATTCATACACTGATGGTAGAGGCTGCAGAGTAAAGAGTCCATCAGTATTAACTCATCCATTCATACACATTCACACACTGATGGTAGAGGCTGCTGCAGAGTAAAGAGTCCATCAGTATTAACTCATCCATTCATACACATTCACACACTGATGGTAGAGGCTGCTGCAGAGTCCATCAGTATTAACTCATCCATTTATACACATTCACACACTGATGGTAGAGGCTGCTGCAGAGTAAAGAGTCCATCAGTATTAACTCATCCATTCATACACATTCACACACTGATGGTAGAGGCTGCTGCAGAGTCCATCAGTATTAACTTATCCATTCAGACACATTCATACACTGATGGTAGAGGCTGCAGAGTAAAGAGTCCATCAGTATTAACTCATCCATTCATACACATTCACACACTGATGGTAGAGGCTGCTGCAGAGTCCATCAGTATTAACTCATCCATTTATACACATTCACACACTGATGGTAGAGGCTGCTGCAGAGTCCATCAGTATTAACTCATCCATTCATACACATTCACACACTGATGGCAGAGGCTGCTGTTTAAAGAGTCCATCAGTATTAACTCATCCATTCATACACATTCACACACTGATGGCAGAGGCTGCTGTTTAAAGAGTCCATCAGTATTAACTCATCCATTCATACACATTCACACACTGATGGTAGAGGCTGCTGTTTAAAGAGTCCATCAGTATTAACTCATCCATTCATACACATTCACACACTGATGGTAGAGGCTGCTGCAGAGTCCATCAGTATTAACTTATCCATTCAGACACATTCATACACTGATGGTAGAGGCTGCAGAGTAAAGAGTCCATCAGTATTAACTCATCCATTCATACACATTCACACACTGATGGTAGAGGCTGCTGCAGAGTAAAGAGTCCATCAGTATTAACTCATCCATTCATACACATTCACACACTGATGGTAGAGGCTGCTGCAGAGTAAAGAGTCCATCAGTATTAACTCATCCATTCATACACATTCACACACTGATGGTAGAGGCTGCTGCAGAGTCCATCAGTATTAACTCATCCATTTATACACATTCACACACTGATGGTAGAGGCTGCTGCAGAGTCCATCAGTATTAACTCATCCATTCATACACATTCACACACTGATGGTAGAGGCTGCTGTTTAAAGAGTCCATCAGTATTAACTCATCCATTCATATATACTCAACCTTCTGGTTAAAAGACAACAACTGTAATAACTGAGCCATAGACAATCTTTGTGTATGTGTTTGATTTATGCTGATATCAGATTCCAAAGTTTTCATATTTGACATGTTGTCTTTTTAGTATTTGAAGTAAATAAAGGAGGTGTAAACATGTTTTACAAAAACATGACATTGAGTGCGTTTATACGGACTTGAGTCTCCCGGTTTTGATTGTGGATGTGGCGCTGTGTAAAGGAGAATGAGAGAGCCGTTTAACGAAACGTGAAGCGGCAGGAAAATGTTGCTGCAGCTGCTGTTAGCTTATGTTCACAGTCTGTTTGGATGATGAAAGAAAAGAGCACTAAACACCTGTGAAAGTGTCTAAAAGAAAAACCTACTACTCTGCAGCCTCTACCATCAGCCTCAGGTTCCCATCGCATCTTCTCACCTGCAAAGGATACGCATGGTGGGACTGACAGACCAGATTATTCATCTTCCTATCCTGGTGAGATTACTTCTTTTTTATTCTGATACAGCAGTGATCTTAAAAACATCTCACTGTGTCACTTTAAGGTGAAGTCATCTCGTTGTACAATAATGACAATAAAGGCATTCTATTCTATTCTATTCTATTCTATTCTATTCTATTCTATTCTATTCTATCAATCGACTACTTCTGTTTTTCCGTGGTTTGTGCTGTACAATATAAACATCATGTTCGCCTGCGCAATAAGATGCAGTGATCAGAAATTGGGATACTATTATTAATCATGTATACAGGAATATGCATAACCAGGTGTCTCTGTGAGCATGTAAATGTCATATCCTAAATATTTTCATAACTGGGATACTTAAGTCCACGTCAACGCACTCATTGTTTTTATTTACATTTAAAAAAATGTCCCAACATTTAGTAAAAGGGGATCCTTTGTATGAAATGGATCAATTATAATAATTCAAACATGTCTCACCATCTTCTTTCTCTGAAGTGCTTGCAGCAGTAATCGCAGGATCTGATAATAACAAATCAACTTATTAAGCCATCAATATGCATGTCTTTTTCTTTATATATATACACTGAGGAAAACAAGTATTTGACCACCCTGCGATTTGGCAAGTTTTCCCATTTAGGAGATATGGAGGGGTCTGAAATTTACATTGTAGGTGCATTCCCCCTGTGAGAGGTAGAATTTTAAAAATTGTCCCGTAGCCCTTTGCAGCCCTGTTGAGGTCTACAATGTTGTCTCTGGTGTCTTTTGACAGCTCTTTGGTCTTGCCCATGTTAGTAGTTGGAGTCTGACTGACTGTGGGATGAACAGGTGTCTTTGAGAGACAGAATTCTTGCTGATATCCAGATGTGCAACAATAAAATACAAATAAATTATTTATATGATGTGATTTTCTTTTTTTAATTCTGTCTCTCACAGTGGAAATGCTCCTTCAATGTAAATCTCAGACCACTCCAGAATTTCTAATTGGGAGAACTTGCCAAATTGCAGGGTGTTGAAATACTTTTCCTGTTCCTCACTGTATATATTGTGTCATGTGCTTTTTTGAGACTATCTCTCCACAGAGTTACATTTTCCACGTCTGGGGACTTGGGGCAATTGATATTTCTTTAAGACAAACACATGGCACGTAAGATATGAATAGAATGGCCATGACTATTGTGTGCTCTGTTTAGGAGCTGAACGTGCGCTGACAGCAAGGGATAACCCATCCTTGTGTAGGAGTTGTTTTTGTACATCAGCACGACAAAGGCAGGCATGAAATCATGTGTTGGGTAAATAGTCACACCCGCCTACCTGGTAGTGCAAAGTCTGGGGACAGGGGCCTCCGATCCCCGGACCCCCTTAGAGGGGAGCTTTCAGAGCTCAGGCAGCCATTAAAGATCGCTCCTCTTCCCCTGAGTCAGACAGGCAGGTGGATGTAGAAACTTTAGAGCCCTCCAAGAAGGATAATTTGTTATTACTCTTGGGAAAGAAGGAGGAAGGCGTTTGAAGTGTGAACACTTTTGTTTTATAAAATTGTTTTTAGTTCTGCTGCAGGTCAGAATGTGGAGATGCCATCTGATCAGGGGTCTGATAACAGGGCTTGGGATTGGCTCACTCTCCCTCTTGTTCTCCCTGACCTTGACGTTGTAGTTTGATGGCAGTTTCAGAAACAGAGAACAGGTGCTAGTCACTGGTCCTCACTTCATAGAGACCTAGTGGCACTCCATAATTGAGAGAGGATAGGCTGTTGGCCATTACCTCCTGTTGACCAGGCCCTGGCAGCCCTGGTGTCTTCATTTCATTCAATTCTCGGGAACAGTGGCTGTTCTAGAAGAACTGCAGAAAAATGGATGCTTTGTTTAGCAAAATGCATGGGGCATGGCAGTCCAGAGCCAGCTGGCTAACATCCGAGTCATATTGGCTCGTTATAAAGGGCCTTTGACTCGGTAGCCTAGTTAGTGGCATGTACCTAACCACTCTGGGATTTGTGTGGACAACACAACGTTTACATTTACCAGAATTTACAGCCTGAATGCAGCTACAGGCACAGACTTTGGGGAACAGAGATGCTGTTTACATTCCTGTCTTTGAGCTGGTGTAAAATCTAAATTTAACCCATTGGAGGATCAATAAAGTATATCCTCATCCTTATTAGTATTATTTACTGTGTGGCAAAGGGCCCATCTTGGTCTGGCCACAGGGGATGTCTTAAACCCTGGTCAGTAGGCCTTCTGAGCGGCCCCTATCTTCTTACACCTAACCCTTTGTTTTGCAGAGTTGGCCATGCTTAAGACTATGTAATGCACCTTAGCACCAGGCAACGAGATTGAGCAACTGGTAACGTCACTAGCTAATAAATGTGGGAGGTTGATATTTATGTTTGCATATCTATAAATAGCAGTTCACGGGGAATTTGTTTTCTATGCACTGTTAAGAGCACTCTGGTATTATTCATCTTGTTCAAAACCCAGTCTGCCAGATCTTTGGCAGAGGCGTTATAGAAGTGGCCCCTGCCCTAACTCATTTGTGTCCTTACAGCGTGTCTGATGGGGTCCCCACTAATATGGAATATGTGACTACTTGAAAAGATAGTCTCAATATGGCAGAGAACATTTAGTTACATTCTAACCTTGGTTCTTTCAAGTGAGGTAAATCAGTGACTTTATGCGTGACTGCGCATTTCATACCCGAGTGTTGGCCTTGTAGTAATGTCAACTGTCCCACTGGGTATATATGGAAAATGTAACTCTGTGGAGAGATAGTTTCTTCATTCAGAGACATACCTGATGGGGCTTCACTGGATGTTGAGTCTTTATCTTAGGACAGACAAGAGACAGATTAGAGAAACAACATATAACAGACTAGTTAGACAGGAGGAAGGACAGACACACAAATAAGTAATTTACCTGTTGTCACCGCTTGTATTTCAGTGTCTGTAAATGAAAAAAAAACACAATTAGTTAAACTGTATTTTAATTAATGTAGAACAAATGATCAGATAATTCAACACATATTTGACATATTTTACTTTTCACTTATTTTATCTCTCAACAGTTTTTCAATGAGGTCACATGTCTTTAAGGTCACATCTCTTTATTGGTCATAATAATAATAATAATAATAATAATAATAATATTAACAACAACAATAATAATAATAATAATATTTTATTTGATGGTGCCTTTCAAGCTACCCAAGGTCATCTCTTTGCTAAGGTCACGTCTCTTTGCTGAGGTCACATCTCTTTGCTAAGGTCACATCTCTTTGCTAAGGTCACGTCTCTTTGCTAAGGTCACATCTCTTTGCTAAGGTCACATCTCTTTGCTAAGGTCACATCTCTTTGCTAAGGTCATCTCTTTAAGGTCACATCTCTTTAAGGTCACGTCTCTTTGCTAAGGTCACATCTCTTTGCTAAGGTCACATCTCTTTGCTAAGGTCATCTCTTTAAGGTCACATCTCTTTGCTAAGGTCACATCTCTTTAAGGTCACGTCTCTTTGCTAAGGTCACATCTCTTTGCTAAGGTCACATCTC
>NC_136708.1:506674-528603 GCF_947650265.1 Symphodus melops
TTAACCCATTCATCCTTTAACCCATTCATCCTTTAACCCATTCATCCATTAACCCATTCATCCTTTAACCCATTCATCCATCCCCTCATCCTTTAACCCATTCATCCATTAACCCATTCATACATCCCCTCATCCATTAACCCATTCATCCATTAACCCATTCATTCATTAACCCATTCATTCATTAACCCATTCATTCATTAACCCATTCATTCATCCCCTCATCCATTAACCCATTCATCCATTAACCCATTCATTCATTAACCCATTCATACATCCCCTCATCCATTAACCCATTCATCCTTTAACCCATTCATCCTTTAACCCATTCATTCATTAACCCATTCATACATCCCCTCATCCATTAACCCATTCATCCATTAACCCATTCATCCTTTAACCCATTCATCCTTTAACCCATTCATTCATTAACCCATTCATCCTTTAACCCATTCATCCTTTAACCCATTCATTCATTAACCCATTCATCCTTTAACCCATTCATCCTTTAACCCATTAATCCTTTAACCCATTCATCCTTTAACCTATTCATCCTTTAACCCATTCATTCATTAACCCATTCATCCTTTAACCCATTCATCCTTTAACCCATTCATCCTTTAACCCATTCATCCTTTAACCCATTCATTCATTAACCCATTCATCCTTTAACCCATTCATCCTTTAACCCATTCATTCATTAACCCATTCATCCATCCCCTCATCCTTTAACCCATTCATCCATTAACCCATTCATCCTTTAACCCATTCATCCTTTAACCCATTCATCCTTTAACCCATTCATCCATTAACCCATTCATCCATCCCCTCATCCATTAACCCATTCATTCATTAACCCATTCATCCTTTAACCCATTCATCCTTTAACCCATTCATCCTTTAACCCATTCATTCATTAACCCATTCATCCATCCCCTCATCCTTTAACCCATTCATCCATTAACCCATTCATCCTTTAACCCATTCATCCTTTAACCCATTCATCCATTAACCCATTCATCCTTTAACCCATTCATCCATCCCCTCATCCTTTAACCCATTCATCCATTAACCCATTCATCCTTTAACCCATTCATCCATTAACCCATTCATCCATTAACCCATTCATCCTTTAACCCATTCATCCATTAACCCATTCATCCTTTAATCCATTCATCCATTAACCCATTCATCCTTTAACCCATTCATCCTTTAACCCATTCATTCATTAACCCATTCATCCTTTAACCCATTCATCCATCCCCTCATCCTTTAACCCATTCATCCTTTAACCCATTCATCCTTTAACCCATTCATCCTTTAACCCATTCATCCTTTAACCCATTCATCCTTTAACCCATTCATCCATTAACCCATTCATCCATTAACCCATTCATCCTTTAACCCATTCATCCATTAACCCATTCATCCTTTAACCCATTCATCCTTTAACCCATTCATTCATTAACCCATTCATTCATTAACCCATTCATACATCCCCTCACCCATTAACCCATTCATCCATTAACCCATTCATCCTTTAACCCATTCATCCATCCCCTCATCCTTTAACCCATTCATCCATTAACCCATTCATCCTTTAACCCATTCATCCATCCCCTCATCCTTTAACCCATTGATTCATTAACCCATTCATCCTTTAACCCATTCATCCATCCCCTCATCCTTTAACCCATTCATCCATTAACCCATTCATCCTTTAACCCATTCATCCATCCCCTCATCCTTTAACCCATTCATTCATTAACCCATTCATCCATCCCCTCATCCATTAACCCATTCATTCATTAACCCATTCATCCATCCCCTCATCCTTTAACCCATTCATCCATTAACCCATTCATCCTTTAACCCATTCATCCTTTAACCCATTCATTCATTAACCCATTCATCCATCCCCTCATCCTTTAACCCATTCATTCATGAACCCATTCATCCTTTAACCCATTCATCCTTTAACCCATTCATCCATCCCCTCATCCTTTAACCCATTCATTCATTAACCCATTCATCCTTTAACCCATTCATACATCCCCTCATCCTTTAACCCATTCATTCATTAACCCATTCATCCATCCCCTCATCCATTAACCCATTCATTCATTAACCCATTCATCCATCCCCTCATCCTTTAACCCATTCATCCATTAACCCATTCATTCATCCCCTCATCCTTTAACCCATTCATTCATCCCCTCATCCTTTAACCCATTCATTCATTAACCCATTCATCCTTTAACCCATTCATACATCCCCTCATCCTTTAACCCATTCATTCATTAACCCATTCATCCTTTAACCCATTCATTCATCCCCTCATCCTTTAACCCATTCATTCATCCCCTCATCCTTTAACCCATTCATTCATTAACCCATTCATCCTTTAACCCATTCATCCTTTAACCCATTCATACATCCCCTCATCCTTTAACCCATTCATTCATTAACCCATTCATCCTTTAACCCATTCATACATCCCCTCATCCATTAACCCATTCATTCATTAACCCATTCATCCTTTAACCCATTCATACATCCCCTCATCCATTAACCCATTCATTCATTAACCCATTCATCCTTTAACCCATTCATCCATCCCCTCATCCTTTAACCCATTCATTCATTAACCCATT
This sequence comes from Symphodus melops, assembly GCF_947650265.1. Taxonomy (NCBI): domain Eukaryota; kingdom Metazoa; phylum Chordata; class Actinopteri; order Labriformes; family Labridae; genus Symphodus; species Symphodus melops. The sequence goes on from NC_136708.1 coordinate 509,329, forward strand.
CATACATCCCCTCATCCTTTAACCCATTCATTCATTAACCCATTCATCCTTTAACCCATTCATCCATCCCCTCATCCTTTAACCCATTCATACATCCCCTCATCCTTTAACCCATTCATCCATTAACCCATTCATACATCCCCTCATCCATTAACCCATTCATACATCCCCTCATCCATTAACCCATTCATACATCCCCTCATCCATTAACCCATTTATTCATTAACCCATTCATACATCCCCTCATCCTTTAACCCATTCATTCATTAACCCATTCATCCATCCCCTCATTCATTAACCCATTCATTCATTAACCCATTCATCCATCCCCTCATTCATTAACCCATTCATTCATTAACCCATTCATCCATCCCCTCATTCATTAACCCATTCATTCATTAACCCATTCATTCATTAACCCATTCATTCATCCCCTCATCCTTTAACCCATTCATTCATCCCCTCATCCTTTAACCCATTCATTCATTAACCCATTCATCCTTTAACCCATTCATACATCCCCTCATCCTTTAACCCATTCATTCATCCCCTCATCCTTTAACCCATTCATTCATCCCCTCATCCTTTAACCCATTCATTCATTAACCCATTCATCCTTTAACCCATTCATTCATCCCCTTATCCTTTAACCCATTCATTCATCCCCTCATCCTTTAACCCATTCATTCATCCCCTCATCCTTTAACCCATTCATTCATTAACCCATTCATCCTTTAACCCATTCATCCTTTAACCCATTCATACATCCCCTCATCCTTTAACCCATTCATTCATTAACCCATTCATCCTTTAACCCATTCATACATCCCCTCATCCATTAACCCATTCATTCATTAACCCATTCATCCTTTAACCCATTCATACATCCCCTCATCCATTAACCCATTCATCCTTTAACCCATTCATCCATCCCCTCATCCTTTAACCCATTCATTCATTAACCCATTCATACATCCCCTCATCCTTTAACCCATTCATTCATTAACCCATTCATCCTTTAACCCATTCATCCATCCCCTCATCCTTTAACCCATTCATACATCCCCTCATCCTTTAACCGATTCATCCATTAACCCATTCATACATCCCCTCATCCATTAACCCATTCATACATCCCCTCATCCATTAACCCATTCATACATCCCCTCATCCATTAACCCATTTATTCATTAACCCATTCATACATCCCCTCATCCTTTAACCCATTCATTCATTAACCCATTCATCCATCCCCTCATTCATTAACCCATTCATTCATTAACCCATTCATCCATCCCCTCATTCATTAACCCATTCATTCATTAACCCATTCATCCATCCCCTCATTCATTAACCCATTCATACATTAACCCATTCATACATCCCCTCATCCATTAACCCATTTATTCATTAACCCATTCATCCATCCCCTCATTCATTAACCCATTCATACATCCCCTCATCCTTTAACCCATTCATCCATCCCCTCATTCATTAACCCATTCATTCATTAACCCATTCATTCATTAACCCATTTATCCATCCCCTCATTCATTAACCCATTCATTCATTAACCCATTCATTCATTAACCCATTCATACATCCCCTCATCCTTTAACCCATTCATCCATCCCCTCATCCTTTAACCCATTCATTCATTAACCCATTCATCCTTTAACCCATTCATCCTTTAACCCACTCATCCTTTAACCCATTCATCCTTTAACATATTCATCCTTTAACCCATTCATTCATTAACCCATTCATCCTTTAACCCATTCATCCTTTAACATATTCATCCTTTAACATATTCATCCTTTAACCCATTCATCCTTTAACCCACTCATCCTTTAACCCATTCATCCTTTAACCCATTCATTCATTAACCCATTCATCCTTTAACCCATTCATTCATTAACCCATTCATCCTTTAACCCACTCATCCTTTAACCCATTCATCCTTTAACATATTCATCCTTTAACCCATTCATCCTTTAACCCACTCATCCTTTAACCCATTCATCCTTTAACCCATTCATCCTTTAACCCATTCATTCATTAACCCATTCATCCTTTAACATATTCATCCTTTAACCCATTCATCCATTAACCCATTCATCCTTTAACCCATTCATCCTTTAACATATTCAGCCTTTAACATATTCATCCTTTAACCCATTCATCCTTTAACCCACTCATCCTTTAACCCATTCATCCTTTAACATATTCATCCTTTAACCCACTCATCCTTTAACCCACTCATCCTTTAACCCATTCATCCTTTAACCCATTCATCCTTTAACATATTCATCCTTTAACCCATTCATTCATTAACCCATTCATCCTTTAACCCATTCATCCTTTAACATATTCAGCCTTTAACATATTCATCCTTTAACCCATTCATCATTTAACCCACTCATCCTTTAACCCATTCATCCTTTAACATATTCATCCTTTAACCCACTCATCCTTTAACCCACTCATCCTTTAACCCATTCATTCTTTAACATATTCATCCTTTAACCCACTCATCCTTTAACCCATTCATCCTTTAACCCATTCATTCATTAACCCATTCATCCTTTAACCCATTCATTCATTAACCCATTCATCCTTTAACCCATTCATTCATTAACCCATTCATCCTTTAACCCATTCATCCTTTAACCCATTCATCCTTTAACATATTCATCCTTTAACCCATTCATCCTTTAACCCATTCATCCTTTAACCCATTCATTCATTAACCCATTCATCCTTTAACCCATTCATCCTTTAACCCATTCATCCTTTAACATATTCATCCTTTAACCCATTCATCCTTTAACCCATTCATTCATTAACCCATTCATCCATTAACCCATTCATCCTTTAACCCATTCATCCTTTAACCCATTCATCCTTTAACATATTCATCCTTTAACCCATTCATCCTTTAACCCATTCATCCATTAACTCATTCATCCTTTACTTCCTGAGGCCTCCTTTGTCGTCGCCTCATGTCTTGTCCATAAAGTTTTATTTGAACACACTGCAGAGACTCCAGCTGACAACCAATCAGCATGTACATCTGGAGAGGAAATACCTCTCCATGCCAGCAGGCGGCAGTAGTCCATTGTTATGATATGAGAAGATCATCTCCATACTGCTGTCGCTCACTACTCGTATTAAAGGTAGAAGAAGAAGAAGGTAGCTTTGTCAGCCCTATGTGTTTTAAAAGGAGGAAGAAACAACTAATAAGGAGAGAGTGCATTAATGGGTGAAAGCACGGATACGACAGCAGCAGGCTCAAGATGCTTTCCTGGGTCCTGGACTATGAAGCAGGATTTAAGGTCAGTGAGGTCACTTCAGGGTTAACTCTAAGTTTCAGTCTTACAAGGGTCGTTGCCTTCTTACCTGGTTATATCACCACGGTAACTGATGCTGCACGCCTGACCTGCTCGAAGCAGGTTATGATGGAGATAAGAGATCAACCTGTGAGAAGCTCCGCCCACTGACCAATCAAATCTTTAGATCCTGGAGCTCCTGCAACTGATGGAGAGGAGGGAGGACACTTCATGAGTCCATCATGGTTTTACATTATAGTCTGTTAAGTTAATGATTATTTTTCACTGATATCCTTCAACACAGACTGAAAAAACACCCTGGAACATTTTAGTTGAAGATGTAAAATTATTATTAATATTTTTCTTGGCTTTAAATGATATTTTCATATGAATGTTGAATGTCAGAGCTGCAGTTGAAATATAAGTCATCAGAAGAAAGTGTTGTCCTCTCCACTTTAAAGAGTCAACACAGAAACAGGAGTTATTACAGTCACTTCTAAATGATCTAATGATGGAACCAATATAATAAACTGATGTTTCTGTAACTTTAGTCTTTGAGCCTGTTTGTCTCAAACTTATTGATATTATTCATCTACTTTGATCAGTTTGTAGATATGATGATCTGCTGACAGACTCAGTGATGATTGTGATTGGTTAAATGAAGATAACTCCGCCCCTTTATGTGAACGTGCTCCGTGTTGACCTATCAGGTTAATAAGCAGCTTCACCGGACTGATAATCCTGATCTCTGATATCAGTGTTAGTGAAGCCAGATCACCCACAGAGACCCTGGACATGTTAAACTCACTGTGTTGTACTAACAGCTCTCTCCCTGACCGGCTCACCAATGGATAAATCAGGACATCTCATTGGTGTGTGAAAGTCTGCCCTGATTGGTTATTTGAAATAAAGTGTTTTTTCAGTACAATAAATGAATCAAGTCAAGCAGGCAGTAGATAGATAGATAGATAGATAGATAGATAGATAGATAGATAGATAGATAGATAGATAGATAGATACTTTATTGATCCCGAGGGAAATTCAGGGATCAGTAGATCAGTACTGACTCTCTGCTTTTATTGATATTGTATTTTTATATAAACTATCTACAGGCTCGTAACGTTTAACTTTATTTTATATTCTGTTGTTTGTTTTCACTGTTTCAATAAAGAATTTTAAAAAAGTAAAAAAAAAGTCTGTATTGACGCAGAAATATGACGCAACCACAGCCGGAAGTTACGCAGAAGACACGCGACCTGCAGAGCAATGTGAGTGTTTTTGTTTGTGTTTTAATCTGTGAGAGCATTTAATTCAAACGTTACCGGGAGGTTACCGGGAGGTTACCGGGAGGTTACCGGGAGGTTACCGGGTCTCGTCGTTTATCGGCTGCGGACGAGTTGAAATGCAGCTCCAGTTTCGGGTTCATTTCAGATTTCAGCGGGTTTTGTAAAAGCTAAGTGCTAACAGCTAATCTGAAGTTTCCGGAGTCTCCAATTAAAGACGTGACGCACGTGACTCACGGTGACCGTAAGAACCGATCATTTATGGAGAGGTTCAGAATGTGTTTGATGACATAAATATGAAATCATTGTTTGAATAGGAGAAAGGTTTGATTATAATGCTCACATGTTGTCCTTCATTAAAAGGAGAGACTTCAATTAAGACATTAACTCGAGATTAAACACTGATCACATTCATTGATCCTGATTAAACACTGATCACATTCATTGATCCTGATTAAACACTGATCACATTCATTGATCCTGATTAAACACTGATCACATTCATTGATCCTGATTAAACACTGATCACATTCATTCATCCTGATTAAACACTGATCACATTCATTGATCCTGATTAAACACTGATCACATTCATTCATCCTGGTTTGCGTTAGAGGCGAACATGAAGTGATGATTTACGGTTAATTGTTGGAGTTAAAATTCAATTGATTCCCTGAAAGGATGCATCAGAACCATCCTGCACAAACCCAGGAAGTGAAACCCAGGAAGTGAGTATCCACACTGAAGTGTTCAGTCTACTGAGATGGACCAAAAACTGACCGCTGAACGACCACAAGGGTCCAGAACACTGATTTAGACCTGGTCTGAGTTGGGTTCACATTTCTTCACCACTTCCTTTTTTCTGTTTCAGTCAATGGAGCCTCAGTCTGAACAGACAGCTGCTGTGAAGGAGGGAGGAGCAGGAGGAGGAGCAGGAGCAGCAGGAGGAGGAGCAGCAGGAGGAGCAGCAGCAGCAGGAGGAGGAGGAGGAGGAGCAGGAGGAGGAGCAGGAGGAGGAGCAGGAGGAGGAGGAGCAGGAGGAGGAGCAGCAGCAGGAGGAGGAGCAGCAGGAGGAGGAGCAGGAGGAGGACAACGGGAAGCAGGGCTGAAGAGGAGACATGAAGAAGAGGAAACCTCACCTGCCAAAAAGCAGGTAATTATGTTGATTGATTATTAATTGATCTGATTGTTAGCTATTAATGAGGCTAAATGACTAAACTGATCACACTGATCTGTACCTGTGCTCTGAGGGAGGGGCTTCACCAGATGTGTCTATGAATTACACACAGGTGTGTGTATGTGTGTGTGTGTGTGTGTGTGTCGAGTGATTGCACACAGGTGTGTGTGTCGAGTGATTGCACACAGGTGTGTGTGTGTCGAGTGATTGCACACAGGTGTGTGTGTCGAGTGATTGCACACAGGTGTGTGTGTCGAGTGATTGCACACAGGTGTGTGTGTCGAGTGATTGCACACAGGTGTGTGTGTGTCGAGTGATTGCACACAGGTGTGTGTGTCGAGTGATTGCACACAGGTGTGTGTGTGTCGAGTGATTGCACACAGGTGTGTGTGTGTCGAGTGATTGCACACAGGTGTGTGTGTGTCGAGTGATTGCACACAGGTGTGTGTGTCGAGTGATTGCACACAGGTGTGTGTGTGTCGAGTGATTACACACAGGTGTGTGTTAGGGCTGGGTGATTTGGACCAAAATATATATCTTGATATTTTCTTCTGTTAAAAAATAAAAACAAAATGAGTTTTAAGTCAACATGGACCAAAAGTCACCGACAGTCAGCTGCACAATAATGAAATACTATAAAATAAATGACCTGTTTGTGAAATATAAAATAATATAAAATAAATGACCTGTTTGTGAAATATAAAATAATATAAAATAAATGACCTGTTTGTGAAATATAAAATAATATAAAATAAATGACCTGTTTGTGAAATATAAAATAAATGATCTGTTTGTGAAATATAAAATACTATAAAATAAATGACCTGTTTGTGAAATATAAAATAAATGATCTGTTTGTGAAATATAAAATAATATAAAATAAATGATCTGTTTGTGAAATATAAAATAATATAAAATAAATGACCTGTTTGTGAAATATAAAATAAATGATCTGTTTGTGAAATATAAAATACTATAAAATAAATGACCTGTTTGTGAAATATAAAATACTATAAAATAAATGATCTGTTTGTGAAATATAAAATACTATAAAATAAATGACCTGTTTGTGAAATATAAAATACTATAAAATAAATGATCTGTTTGTGAAATATAAAATACTATAAAATAAATGATCTGTTTGTGAAATATAAAATAATATAAAATAAATGACCTGTTTGTGAAATATAAAATACTATAAAATAAATGATCTGTTTGTGAAATATAAAATAATATAAAATAAATGATCTGTTTGTGAAATATAAAATAATATAAAATAAATGACCTGTTTGTGAAATATAAAATACTATAAAATAAATGATCTGTTTGTGAAATATAAAATAATATAAAATAAATGATCTGTTTGTGAAATATAAAATAATATAAAATAAATGATCTGTTTGTGAAATATAAAATACTGTAAAATAAATGACCTGTTTGTGAAATATAAAATAATATAAAATAAATGACCTGTTTGTGAAATATAAAATAATATAAAATAAATGATCTGTTTGTGAAATATAAAATAATATAAAATAAATGACCTGTTTGTGAAATATAAAATAATATAAAATAAATGACCTGTTTGTGAAATATAAAATAATATAAAATAAATGACCTTAGCTTAAAGTAAACAGCTGTTTATATTAAGATGTGTAAAAAATGATATTTTAAAAGCATGTTTGTGTTCTCTCAGCTCTCTTCATTCATTTTCATAAACCTCAGTCTGAACACACACACACACACACACACAGACACACACACACAGACACACACACACACACACACAGACACACACACACACACACACAGACACACACACACAGACACACACACACACAGACACACACACACAGACACACACACACACACACACACACACACACACACACACACACACACACACACACACACACACACTGCATCCTCTGCCACTTGTTGCCTTGACAACATGACTTCCGTTGTCGGTTGTTATAGCAACCAGTCCATTCGGGTTGAGCTTCCAGCATGTGAGTGCATCCTGCAGAGCTTCATGTTCTCTCCACTGTGATCTTGTGGGAAATGGCTGGTTTGGAGACGGGCACTCTTCATTTCCCACTCCTCCATAAAATGTACCGTCAGACTCGTAAACGGCTCGCAGGTCCTGCTCGACCACGTCGGTGGTCAGAGTGAGACACGTTAGCGAGCCGGACGGAGAGGGTCTCTCTGACTTCAGTGTTCCTTCTCTTGCAAAGTAACTGGGACTGGGAAACTGGTACCTTGGGTCCATGGCTTTTAGTAGCCGTTTAAAGCCGTCCTGTTCCACCGTTACAAAGGGGACAATGTCCTTAGCAACATGCTAGGCTACTGCCTTGGTGATCTCGCCGCACCTTTCACCTTCGGGTACAGCACGATGGAGGAGGCTGCGAAGGTCTCAGGTTCTGGTTTGCAGCACGTAGTTTTACACATTCTTCGTACTGAACTTTGTGGCGCTTCTCTAAATGGTGGACGAAGTTTGTTGTGCTTGAACTTTTTGTTGCTACCTGTTTTCGGCTCTCTTTATAAAATACATGATTCTGCTGCTCGTCCGATATTTTAAACCCGAACCGTCTCCAGGTTATAGAGCCGGTGCTTTTCTTTTTACTTCTTCTTGTTACTCTCGTCTCTGTCTGCCTCCATGATGTCTTGTTGTTGTGAGGGGGCGGGGCTTAGTGTCACTCAGAGGGACAGAGCGGGAGAGGGGCGGGGTTAAGAGAGACGGATGGAAAAAGGCATACTGGCGACTCTACGGATGAAACTTTGAATGTTACGTGAATTTTATCGATATTACGATATCGTCCTACTCTATATCGATATTTATTAAAAACTCGATCTATCACCCTGCTCTAGTGTGTGTTGATTGATTACACACAGGTGTGTGTGTTGATTGATTACACACAGGTAACATTTTATCAGAACCCCTATGAAGAAAACTAGGACCGTGACGTCACCCGGCATGGCTCAGCCGGGTCCCGAAACTGGAGCTAGGCCTGACCCTGGAGCTAGGCCTGACCCTGGAGCTAGGCCTGACCCTGGAGCTAGGCCTGACCCTGGAGCTAAGCCTGACCCTGGAGCTAGGCCTGACCCTGGAGCTAGGCCTGACCCTGGAGCTAAGCCTGACCCTTGAGCTAGGCCTGACCCTGGAGCTAGGCCTGACCCTTGAGCTAGGCCTGACCCTGGAGCTAGGCCTGACCCTGGAGCTAGGCCTGACCCTTGAGCTAGGCCTGACCCTTGAGCTAGGCCTGACCCTGGAGCTAGGCCTGACCCTGGAGCTAGGCCTGACCCTGGAGCTAGGCCTGACCCTTGAGCTAGGCCTGACCCTGGAGCTAGGCCTGACCCTGGAGCTAGGCCTGACCCTGGAGCTAAGCCTGACCCTTGAGCTAGGCCTGACCCTGGAGCTAAGCCTGACCCTGGAGCTAGGCCTGACCCTGGAGCTAAGCCTGACCCTGGAGCTAGGCCTGACCCTGGAGCTAGGCCTGACCCTGGAGCTAGGCCTGACCCTGGAGCTAGGCCTGACCCTGGAGCTAAGCCTGACCCTGGAGCTAGGCCTGACCCTGGAGCTAGGCCTGACCCTGGAGCTAGGCCTGACCCTGGAGCTAGGCCTGGGGTTGGGGCGCCTGGTGGTTGGGTCTTTGGTCAGAGGAGATCCTCTGGGAATGTTGAAGTGGCTTCGTATTCTCGGCCCCTGCTGAGATAGTCCAGGATAACTTCCATGTACTGAAGACCAAACTGACCCTTGTTCCTCAGTGGGGACGAGACAGTGACCATTAAACATATGATCATAAATCATTTTATAGGAACATTTTTCCGTTCATGCATTTTTGATGTTTTGCTTTTGATCTATCAGGTGATCGATCACGGGCAGAAGGTAGCGAGCCACTACAACAGTCTACAGGAAGTAGGTCTGGCTGCTCGAAGTCGGAGCCGGATCTTTTTCATGAGGAACTTCAACAACTGGATGAAGAGCGTTCTGATCGGTAACTCGTCAATCATCTGTTCTCTGATCAACGACCAGATAGATACTTTATTGATCGAAAGGGAAATGAAAACCAATCATCTGCTCTGTGATAATCGGGTCAGGAGTGTTGAGTCTGTCCAGGACTCAGAGATTCTGTCAGCACAGAGGAAAAAGATTTTCCAACAAAGAGAAGTGAACCCTTCCAGATAAAAGTCTGTTTGTCATCATTCAGATCAATGTGATCAATGTGATCAATGATCGAGAGCAGACAGGCCTCATACTGAAGGAACCGCTAAGAAACCAGCAAATTAAAGGAAGTAGATTTAAAGTCATGACTACAGAAAGTGAATCCAATCAGACTTCACTTCCTGTCACTTCCTCTTCTCTGTTCTTCTTCCTCTCTGATCCTGCTTTTAGATTAAAGATCCATAAACTGATCTTTATATCCTGATCAATAACGGCGCTTCCTACAGTGTCGTTACAAATGTTCAATTTATTTTACAGACGGAATGAAAACACGACGTTCAGCTTCACGTTAGCAGAGTTTTTACCCCACAAGGCCCTCAGGATCAATAAAGTATCTATCGATCTATCTGAGATAAACAGCAGTGATTGGCCAGTCTTGTCATGTCGGGGGTCTCTGGCTCCTGCACCTGTAGACCAGCTGATCAACAAATACAACAGGTGTTTTTAAAGATAACTGGCCAATAATTTGATGGACAGGTGAGATCCTGGAGCAGGTGCGAGGGGCGGGGCCTCAGAAGGTGTCGGTGTTGGACCTGGGGTGCGGAAAAGGAGGAGATCTGCTGAAGTGGAGGAGAGGAGGGATCAACCATCTGGTCTGTGCTGGTACGTATCTGATCAGGTGCTAATCTCAGCAGACTGGTCTTACTGGGTCCACACAGACTAATGATCAGCAGACTGGTCTTACTGGGTCCACACAGACTAATGATCAGCAGACTGGTCTTACTGGGTCCACACAGACTAATGATCAGCAGACTGGTCTTACTGGGTCCACACAGACTAATGATCAGCAGACTGGTCTTACTGGACCCACACAGACTAATGATCAGCAGACTGGTCTTACTGGGTCCACACAGACTAATGATCAGCAGACTGGTCTTACTGGGTCCACACAGACTAATGATCAGCAGACTGGTCTTACTGGGTCCACACAGACTAATGATCAGCAGACTGGTCTTACTGGGTCCACACAGACTAATGATCAGCAGACTGGTCTTACTGGACCCACACAGACTAATGATCAGCAGACTGGTCTTACTGGGTCCACACAGACTAATGATCAGCAGACTGGTCTTACTGGGTCCACACAGACTAATGATCAGCAGACTGGTCTTACTGGGTCCACACAGACTAATGATCAGCAGACTGGTCTTACTGGACCCACACAGACTAATGATCAGCAGACTGGTCTTACTGGACCCACACAGACTAATGATCAGCAGACTGGTCTTACTGGACCCACACAGACTAACGATCAGCAGACTGGTCTTACTGGACCCACACAGACTAATGATCAGCAGACTGGTCTTACTGGACCCACACAGACTAATGATCAGCAGACTGGTCTTACTGGGTCCACACAGACTAATGATCAGCAGACTGGTCTTACTGGACCCACACAGACTAATGATCAGCAGACTGGTCTTACTGGGTCCACACAGACTAATGATCAGCAGACTGGTCTTACTGGACCCACACAGACTAATGATCAGCAGACTGGTCTTACTGGACCCACACAGACTAATGATCAGCAGACTGGTCTTACTGGAGAGCTCATTCAGTTGGTGTTAACTTTCAACAATGTAGTTTAATTTAAAGTAAACTGTGAAAATGAGAGTCCATCTGACACGGGACCTCTCCGGGCTTTTCCAGATGGAACCGGGTCCCTTTTTGTTGAGCCTTGGTTCTAGGATAAGTGCAGTTAAGATGTGCTCCCCCGTCTACTTAGAAACTTGCCTAAAGAGGTGAGTGATGGTCAATTCAGTGAGTGGGACAAATGGACCTCCAGATTTATCTGGCAGGGCCGGAAACCAAGGATTAAATATGCCACCCTTCAACTGGCCAAGTGGAGGGGGAGGGTCTCCCTTGTTTTTTATTATCATGCTTCACAAATAGCTTCTAGACTGGTGTGATGACACGTAGACAGCTGGAGTCCAACCTGTCCAAACACTTCATCCAAGCTGTGAGGGTCCCTGACCCTGACCCGGATCAGGGTCTAATGAGTCTTTGGGGGAACATTGGGGAATTCTTGGGTGACTCCTGCAGGTCTGGCAGAAGGTCATTAATACATGTGGAGGATTTTCAGATGGTTCGTACTTGATCCAGACTTTAAATCATGGTCAGTGTTTGGTCTCAGAGAAACACTGCACAGCTTGGAGACCCTGAGGGACAGAGATCTATACCTTCATATATTGATCATGGATTTAAATCAGCCAACCTTTCAGCTGTTACATTGGATTGTTTTCATATTGTAAAAAGTGCATCAACAATGAGCCCTTCTGTTGTATACAGCTGCTAATGAGAACAGTTGACACAGTAAAGGACTCTGGGACTGTGAGTCCTGAGGAGGCGTGGGGCGACATCAGGTCCCTTCAGGGCTCTATGAGCTTCAGGACAGCGTATCAGGAGAGCTATAGAGGTGTACATGTGCCCCCCCCCCGCCCCCCCCCCCCCCCCCCCCCCCCGACAGACATCTGTCTTTACTGACGTGTTTATGATGTTCTAATAAATGTTCAAAATAAAGAATTTAAAAATGTTTGTTTTGGTAGATTTGGCCGGAGTGTCGGTGGAGCAGTGTCAGAGTCGCTACAACGACATGAAGAAGAAGAGTCACTTTAACGAGCAAATCTTCAGCGCCCAATTCATCACCGCTGACTGTACCAAGGTAGAACTACAGCACATAGATCAGTTATCTATGTACCAAGGTAGAACTACAGCACGTAGATCAGTTATCTGTGTACCAAGGTAGAACTACAGCACGTAGATCAGTTATCTATGTACCAAGGTAGAACTACAGCACATAGATCAGTTATCTATGTACCAAGGTAGAACTACAGCACATAGATCAGTTATCTATGTACCAAGGTAGAACTACAGCACGTAGATCAGTTATCTATGTACCAAGGTAGAACTACAGCACGTAGATCAGTTATCTATGTACCAAGGTAGAACTACAGCACATAGATCAGTTATCTATGTACCAAGGTAGAACTACAGCACGTAGATCAGTTATCTATGTACCAAGGTAGAACTACAGCACATAGATCAGTTATCTGTGTACCAAGGTAGAACTACAGCACGTAGATCAGTTATCTATGTACCAAGGTAGAACTACAGCACATAGATCAGTTATCTATGTACCAAGGTAGAACTACAGCACGTAGATCAGTTATCTGTGTACCAAGGTAGAACTACAGCACGTAGATCAGTTATCTATGTACCAAGGTAGAACTACAGCACATAGATCAGTTATCTATGTACCAAGGTAGAACTACAGCACATAGATCAGTTATCTGTGTACCAAGGTAGAACTACAGCACGTAGATCAGTTATCTGTGTACCAAGGTAGAACTACAGCACGTAGATCAGTTATCTGTGTACCAAGGTAGAACTACAGCACGTAGATCAGTTATCTATGTACCAAGGTAGAACTACAGCACATAGATCAGTTATCTATGTACCAAGGTAGAACTACAGCACGTAGATCAGTTATCTATGTACCAAGGTAGAACTACAGCACGTAGATCAGTTATCTGTGTACCAAGGTAGAACTACAGCACATAGATCAGTTATCTGTGTACCAAGGTAGAACTACAGCACGTAGATCAGTTATCTATGTACCAAGGTAGAACTACAGCACATAGATCAGTTATCTATGTACCAAGGTAGAACTACAGCACGTAGATCAGTTATCTATGTACCAAGGTAGAACTACAGCACATAGATCAGTTATCTGTGTACCAAGGTAGAACTACAGCACATAGATCAGTTATCTGTGTACCAAGGTAGAACTACAGCACGTAGATCAGTTATCTATGTACCAAGGTAGAACTACAGCACATAGATCAGTTATCTATGTACCAAGGTAGAACTACAGCACGTAGATCAGTTATCTATGTACCAAGGTAGAACTACAGCACATAGATCAGTTATCTGTGTACCAAGGTAGAACTACAGCACATAGATCAGTTATCTGTGTACCAAGGTAGAACTACAGCACATAGATCAGATATCTGTGTACCAAGGTAGAACTACAGCACGTAGATCAGTTATCTGTGTACCACGATAGAACTGCAGCACGTAGATCAGTTATCTGTGTACCAAGGTAGAACTACAGCACATAGATCAGTTATCTATGTACCACGATTGAACTACAGCACATAGATCAGTTATCTGTGTACCAAGGTAGAACTACAGCACATAGATCAGATATCTGTGTACCAAGGTAGAACTGCAGCACGTAGATCAGTTATCTGTGTACCAAGGTAGAACTGCAGCACGTAGATTAGTTATCTGTGTACCAAGGTAGAACTACAGCACATAGATCAGTTATCTATGTACCAAGGTAGAACTGCAGCACGTAGATCAGTTATCTGTGTACCAAGGTAGAACTGCAGCATGTAGATTAGTTATCTGTGTACCAAGGTAGAACTACAGCACATAGATCAGTTATCTATGTACCAAGGTAGAACTGCAGCACGTAGATCAGTTATCTGTGTACCAAGGTAGAACTGCAGCACGTAGATTAGTTATCTATGTACCAAGGTAGAACTGCAGCACGTAGATCAGTTATCTGTGTAACACGATAGAACTACAGCACATAGATCAGTTTAGTTCTTTGTCATTATCTTTGGAGTAAAGCAGATATTTTTTGTTAATTTGGATGTGATTATATTTCAATATTACTCACTGGGCGTTCAAATGATCACTCTTTGATTCACATTGTCATTGAGAGACCAGAAGTGTTGGGGGTAGAGATAGTGGGGTTCTGAGATGCACAAAGGGCCGAGGTTACATAACTACGAGACTGCGTCCTGATGAATCACTTTTTATAATCTGATATTTAAAATCCTGTTATTTACCATTTCATAACATTTATTAATTATTTGTTGTCTCAAGCCAAGGGTGCTTCCATTCCTCTTTGGATATCAGCCTGCTTTTATTTGAACTTGAAATAAGGAAATTCAGAGACATGCATAGTTACAGCACATCACAGAAAAGGAACAAAGTAAACTGCTAGAGAGGATGGTAGATATTACTTCAATCTTCATTTACAATCTCTTTGGAATTTCATTACTTTTCATTTTTAATTTTCCAGTTCTGGTTCTTAAAGTCACGTGCACCGCTGTGTGTTTCTGATTCACCCCAGGTACACAGACACACATCCTCTAAATGAACCGTGTGTGTTGGTGGGGTGTAGCTTTTTGTAAATAAAAAAGTTCAGGTTTGTCTAACTGCTTCTGTTATGATTGGTATGAATGTTTTAGTGGACACTGGCTCTTACATGCATTATGAAGTGATGTTAAAATGCACAGTTTAAGTCGTCCAGCTGAGGAATAAAAGTTAGGTCATTTATTAGTTTGGAGGGGGGCAAACAGTGATCCAATCCAAAGCATGGTATTATTGACCCCTAACACCACTATTTCATTGTTGTTTCTGAATCTTTTGAACTTGTATAAATTACCCTAAATGCATTTTTTTTTTTTCTCAAGGAGGTTTTATCGGAGCAGCTGGACGAGCCTGAGCTCATGTTTGACATCTGCAGCTGTCAGTTTGTTTATCATTACTCGTTTGAGAGCGAGCAGAAGGCTGACATGATGCTGAGAAATGCCTGTGAGAGACTCAAACCTGGAGGTTTCTTCATTGGAACCACACCAGATGCCTTCGAGCTTGTGTAAGAATTGAGAAGAAATTGATTCCTGACTGAAATTCACTGACATGGTTTGATTTGAACTGATCAGTGACTTCATGAGGCAGTCTGTAAACCCTTGAACACTTTTGTTTTCTTCTGATTGTCCACAGGAAACGATTGGAGGCATCAGACTCTTTGTCGTTTGGGAACGAGGTTTTTAAAGTTTCCTTTCAGTCTAAAGGTGTCTATCCGCTGTTTGGGTGTCAGTATAACTTCAGCCTCGAGGACGTTGTCAATGTTCCAGAGTTCCTTGTCTACTTTCCTCTCTTTGAACAGTACGTTTTAATGTTTTAATTCAATGTATGGATGAGTATAGTGTTACCCTAAGCCTGAGTCCTGGAGAGAAGAGACACAGTTTTCATTTGGACGCCTCTGATATTAGCCGAGTCCTCATGGACTCAGGCGTACCCAGTGTAATGATGCAGACAGAGGGCAGGATCTCACAGTCTGTAAAGAAGTGATAGCTGTTGAATGAATCATCCAAGCAAACATTGAGTCAGGTTTATATAACACATTTAAAAACAGCTTCAGCTGACTGAAATGCTTTACATGCACACAAAGAGAGATACTTACCTAGACTACAAATAGTCAGGGACTGAAATCATCCAAAGCATAAGAAACAACCACAGAACAGACTTGTCTCTGTGTTACAGCATGGCCAAGCGTTACAACATGCGTCTGGTGATGAAGCAGAGATTCTCTGAGTTCTTCCAAGAGAAGGTGAAGAAGGAGCAGCATCGTAGCCTCATGATGAAGATGGGGGCTCTGGAGGTACAACTGACTGACCAATCACAGCCTGACTAGTGTTGGCCTGTGTTACACCCGAATGATATCATGCTGCTTTTTATCATTTTAGGAAACAAAACTTTTTATTTTTAGCATTTTTTTAAACATGAATGTTTTAAAGTGTAATGAAGTAAATGTGTGATAATCATGTTTACTTTTATGTGATATGTACTTTATGAAGACTTGTCCTCATCAGTGTAACAGAAGCATCAGTCACTTTAAAAACTAAAGGACTCTTAAAATACATGATTCTCAAAGTTAGTGCCTTATATTTCTTTAGTTGTGTTTAATACAAGTCCACGCACATTCGTTTTTTAAATGGACATCTTTGCTCAGTATCTGGAAAGTTTTGTAAATCAGTAGTTTATTTATATTTTGTATATATTTTTGAAAATGTTCTACTGTTAGTTTACTGGCTCAGAGATAAACGTTTATTTTTGATTTTTCTGTATGTCCAGCACATATTAAAACATTGACGATAAAGAAGACCTTTACTAACTTGTTTAAACTTGTAGTTAATGTGATTGAACTTGTGGTGTTTTGGTGATAACTTGTATTTGATTGAATAGTTTTGTGTAACAAACAGCAGACATGTTTAAAGCAGATATTCAGCAGCTGTGGATTTGTTTGTTTTCAGCCATTTCCCTGTGACGATGGAGGGCAGCAATCTTCAGACAGCACAGGAGAGTACAGCCATGCTAAAGAGCACTGCAGCAGAGACCGGGTCAGACAGCCGCTGGTGGGTCTGCAGCCTTCCACAATTTGGTCTTGTTTGTCCTGCTTCTGTTAAAAGTCTGAAGGTGTTTGTTCTTTGTTTGCAGGGCACTTTGAGTAGATCTGAGTGGGAAGCAACAAGTGAGTTCATTAACTTTACTGGCATAATCTGATGTTTCTACACATTTAATATTACATATGTATATGATTTCATGTTCTGCATTAATGTCACTAAAGCCTCATCTGTTCTCTCCATCATTCCAGGTATCTACCTGGTGTTTGTTTTTCAGAAGATGTCCTGATGCTGACATGGAACTCTTTTTCTTCAGTTTGAGAACTCGCCTGTTTGTACTCTTGTTTGTAGAATGTTTTCCCATTTACTTTCTATTGTTTTGATGAACTGTAACCAGTTTGCTGAAAGAAATGAATAAAATCTTAAAGTCAGTCCTTGGTATTTGTCTGTATTCATGGGACAAACTAGAAGTAGGCCCCAGATAGGTTATGGTCAGTTTGAAGCACAGCATCCTCAGGGGGTTAGGGGTAAAGAAAGGGTTAGGGTTAGGGTTAGGGTTAGGGTAGGGTTAGGGTTAGGGGTTAGGGTTAGGGGTTAGGTCTGGGTAAAAGCGCAGCGTCCTCTGGAGGACGCTACGGGGGGCACGGGCTCTCGGGGGGACCAACGGTTTTAATAAGTAATTAAAAATTTGTAATTAAAACCCTCCTTAAAAACCAAAAGGTTTTCATTAAGACCCTCTTAAGACACTCTAAAATTTGGTTTTAATTAAAAAGGTAACCGGACCACCGCGCAGGAGAGGTCGGCGGAGCTCTGTAGCTGGCTAAAACCTACCCCGTCCCAGGGCCTCTGATAAAAACACCAAGGAGCTGAATGACTTTCATTGTCCTAGAAATTAAGAAAGAGAAAATTAAAAGCTAAATAAATAAAATCCATAATTTAAAACAGATAAAATAAAGATCCTATTTATAAGTGCCCTGAACTGAATTAAAAGGCCTGGCGAAAGTTAAGTATAAATGTATCTACAAAATAAAAGAATACGTGTTAAAATTGATAAAAGGTTAGTTAATAAATGTAAAAAAGTGCATAAATAAAATAAGTGCTTAAATTCACATTAAAACCACACTCATAAAAATACATGGGTTAGTAAAATTGTAGAAACATATATACATCTTTATTTACACTTGTTAAAACATCTTAATGCAGTTCATAAAATAATAGGATCTTTGTTGATTAAGTTAAAGGAGGATAAGAAAGTAAACAAGTATAAGACAAGGAGAGGTCCAATAAAATGTCATAAAACAGGGCAAGGTGTCTTTAAAAAAGGTTTTTGTTATTTGTTAAAAAGTGTTTCGAGGCGCGCCCTCCGCAGGCAGGTTCTACCTCATAAATTAATTTAAAAATTAAATTATATAATTTAGAGATCAAAAGTCGGCTAAAATAAGATTCTAAAGGGTCCAGAATCTCCTCATAGGGATCTAAAAGTGCTAAAACAAAAATACATGCAATAAGTGCTGGATACATTTTAAAATTCAATGAATAGACATAATTAAAAAGGGGGGGGGGGGTTTTAAAACATGCATAAGACAAATTAAGGTAAAACATAAATAAATTAAGATCCCATAGAGGAGGAGTGGGCTATAAAATCAATATTTGAAAAATAAAAGCTAAAGATTAAAAGAAGGAGGGTAGCCCGGCCCGCAGAGGGTCGGCCTGTTAAAACCTGTAAGAGAGGCCCCGGGAGGTCAGGGGGTCAGTATTTTCTAAAACCCACTAAAAGCTATATTAAAAAAGAAGGAAATGGATCCACCCTAATATTTCTCATTAAGACCGGTAGGTTCTATTGTTTTTAAGAGGTGGATCCATTTCCTTTCCGCCGCTCGTCTCTGGACAGTGGTCCAGTCCCTGTTGCTCTCCAGGCCCATGCTCTGCACATTGTGTTGGCCGTGGAGTTTAAAATGTGCATACAAGACAGTGGTGCCATTCCCGCTATTAATATGATAAAAATGCTGTCTAATGCGCGCGGTGATGTCGTTTCTAGTCTCCCCCACATAGAGTCTGTGGC
>NC_136708.1:528803-576303 GCF_947650265.1 Symphodus melops
TGTGTGTGTGTGTGTGTGTGTGTGTGTGTGTGTTACCCATGGTGATGATGAGGCTGGAGTCTGTGGTGTCTTCTTCGACCAGCAGGTACTCCTCCTCCTCCTCCTCCTCCTTCCTGGCTCCGCCCCCAGAAGGAGCTGGAGAAGGTTGTAGCAAAGCATCATGGGAGAAGGTGTGGGGACTGAGGCCGTCAGTCCGGCTGCAGCGGGGGTTTAGCTGGGCTGAATTTAAGGCGTTTATGGACCGGGTTCATTATGGAGGAACATGACCTCTGAAACAGTGACATCATCAGCCAGGGTTAGCGTTAGCATTAGCTTCTCTAATGATTCCCGCACACACTCCCAGAAGCCTGTCTAGACCAGGATCTACACCAGGATCTACACCAGGGTCTAGAGGAACTCTCTGAGCTCTGGCCTCAGGTACGGTAAGAAGTTCTCAGGGAACTCCTGAGTGGACAGGTCTTCCTGAAAAAGTCCCCAGAACTATTCGGACGGTTCTGTAAATGGACCTGAGGGGACGAGTCCACCACGTGTTTTAAACCTGGCCCCCAAATCAGTTCATCACCACAAACTACTGAAACCTCGCAGGAGGTCAGAGGTCATGTTTCTACAGGACTTCAGTGATGTATTACACCGCTGGTACGGGGGCTTTTAATCCTCACAGGTGAACTCACCTGAGGTCTGGACTACGTAGAGAGTCCAACATATCAGGGTCTCTGTGGGGGATCTGGTTTAACAAACTGTGACATCAGAGATGGTGATTATCAGTCCTACGATGATCCATCAACCCGGGTTACCAAGAGTGTGTTCATGTAAAAGGGGGCGGAGTTAGTGTCATTTAACCAATCATCACTGCGATCTCTGATCTCCATCATAACCCTCGTAGGACTGAAAACCCAGAGTGAACCCTGAAGTGACCCCGCTAAGCTCAGATCCTGCTCCAGAGTCCAGACCTCTGGTAGACGGGGGGGTCAATCTATTCATAAACACCTGTCTGTTTACCTTCATTAGCTAACAGTTAGCTTCGTTAGCTCTGTCCTGCTGCTCGGTAAGCTAGCATGCTAACACATTCAGTTAACGTTAGCATCACAGCAGAACCGGGTTCTGCTGGTTTCATGGGCCCAGTTCGGACTCTGCAAATAAAGACAGAACCGGCCCGTTAACGTGCCTCTAACGCGGGACAACAGGAAACACAGCTTAACTTACCCGCCACAGCCAACAACAAAAAAAGACATTTCCGGGTGTGCGTCATGACGTTACTGTGACGTCAGTTTCTTACTTTCCAAGTAAAGCTAACTGGTAGATTTAGTTTTATTTTCACAACATAAATAAAAACATATTCTATTTTAACACAGAGCCTTTCAAAATAAAAGTCACATTATTTCATTTCATTTTGATTTGTTCCGAACATGACGACACTGATGACGTTCACAGGAAACCCGGAAGTAAAAATAAATCAATCCTCTCATGTTGGGAAAGGAGCAGGGAGAAGAAGACATCTTGTTTTTTACCTTCCCCTTTACTCAAAACACAGAAACAAGAAGATCTGTCCAATTACAAATTAGTGATCAATTCCTGGCAACACAAAACAATTCTTTGACTTCACTTCCAAATTAATGAGGGAAAAAAACACAAACACTTATTGCCAATTTCATACCGTCTAAAAACTTTCTCCTGGTACATTTTTTAAACTGAAATATTTGAGCACAGCTCTTTTTAATTCGTTGGTGAGAGAATAACAAAATGTGATCTCTGTTTTAAAGTTGTGTTTAAAATGTTCTCCTCTGCTCTTCCTCTTCTCAACTAAAAACATGCTGCTAATATATAACTCCACTAAATCTTTCAGTTTCAATAAAGCTGAACTAAACTCTGTGCTGGACTTCATGAATGACTCTTAATGCTTCTTTCTGTAAAATAAATAATTAATGTTTGTAACAGAAGTGTTTCCTCACATTTCAACACAATAAATCAAATAAGACAAAATGAGTGAACAAAACAAAATGCTCAATGTGTCTCAACGTAAACGTTGCTTTGTTTAAAACAAAGATCTTCTTGGCCACCTTTTCGTTATAAGAGCTCCGTGTGATTTCATCCATGATGAACTTCAGACACTCTTTCAATATTAACTCCATCTATAGATAACTAAACGTTTTCATCCTTTTATTTGTAATAATCATGAACTTAGTTTTATTTCAGTTCAAGGATAATTTATTCAAACCATGCTTTTAATTTGACCATTTTCTCTGCTTCCTGTTATGAGGTCATTTCCTGAACACAAAATGTGTGTCATCTACAAATACAACAAAGTGCAGTAACTTTGAAACTTCACATATATCATTAATGTATAAATTAAAATGTTTAGGCCCCAAAACAGAGTCAATGTTTAAATACATATAATATATATTAATATTATTAATTAATATATTATAGTATAGCACATATAGTACATATTGCTGTCTGTTAATTAAAGAGCTGCTTAACCAGTTCACAGTAATTCCCCTCACACCATTTTTATAAATTTATAAATTAATATTTTATGATCTATTGTGTCAAATCAATGAATTCAACAATTGTTTGTTTTTATTGTCTATTGCTGGAGACATTTCTTCTCTGATTTTCATTAAGCTAAAGCTGTAGACTGGCTCTCACTTAACTAATTATTTTTTTCAATAAAATCATAATTTTTTTGTGCAAACAGTTTTTCAAGTATCTTTGAGAATTGTGATATTAAAGATATTGGTCCATAATCAGTGAAGCTGTTTTTGTCTCCTGTTTTGAAAAGTGGAATAATCTTTAATATTTTCATTCTATCTGGAAAAATTCCTGCACGGAAGGAAAGATTGAAAATGTGGTGAAGAGGTTTAATGATGTCTGTTTCACAATAATCAATCCCATCACGATCAGCTGATCTGATGTCACTCTCACACACTTCTCCCACAAACTGTTTGTTAGTAGATTTACACATTTATAAAGAATTCATCTCATTCATGAGCCACTTCCTTCATGTGTTCAAACATTTCATTAGTCATTCTTTGTGTACTTGTGGACACAGGATTATTTCCTCGTACCTTGTTCATAATTTTCTTTACTTTACTTTTGATGTAATTCTTATTTTCCTGTGAAACCTTATTATCATCTTTTATCTAATTATAGATATTATAAACCTTTTATTGCCTTTCAGCATCTTTTGTTCTGAATTTAATGAAGTCTCTGTAAAGTTTGTTTTTTTTACCTACATTTTGCATCTAAAGCTTTTTATTATCACTAACTTTTTGTTATAGAGAAATATGTATTGATTTAAAAAAGAATCATTGATCTCTTCTCCACAGACACCATCCCTGTTCTTCAGAGAGCTCATTCTGAAGTCCTTTACAGATCTATGATAGACTTCAGTTATTGGAAACACTGGTGAATGGTCTCTTGATTTGCACAACATTTATGAAAATATGATCAATTAATGTTGCACATGCAGATGATTGGTGATCAGTGGTTCTATAATGCATGAAGGAGATCTGATGTGTTTTTAAGAGGTCACAAATACACGTTTTTCTTTCATTGAACATATCCAGTAATTCTTCCAGTTTATCTTTAAATGCATCTATATTTGAAGCAAGACAATATTTCTGTTCTTTTCCACAGTTATACACTCCAATCAATCAATCAATCAATCAATCAATCAATCTTAATAACAGGTGTTATCTGGAGACACTTTACATGTTTCCATTAAATCATCAACTGCTGTCGTCATGGATTTAACAAGCTTCAGTCTCCAAACAAGGCCACGCCTCCTCGCCTGTTCATATATTCATAACCCTCAATATGAAAATCAATACCTTGTTCTTGATTAGTCTCAGATAATGTAATCAATTTAAATTGACTTTGAAATGAACAGATATTCCTTAATCTTGGTGAAGCTTGAGTAAAGACTTTGAAATCATCATGTGTGTCATGAAAGTGATGAAACACACGTCTCTCCGGATCCACATCATACATGTTACACACAGTGGACTTGTCTTACTCCTCGTGTTTGAGACAGATCTGTCTCTCATTCTGTGATCGTTCTGCATGTCGCTCCACAGACTCCACTCATGTCTTTAAACCTCTCATCAGCTTTGTTCTCATTTTCTGCAATTCTTCATTCAGCTGCTTCCATTCTCCAAGGTGTTCTTTAACTTTCCAAAGTTCTCCGCAGTGTCCACTCGGAATTCCTTCTCTTAAAATCTCAGGAAAACCTGAGACGTCTTCCATACCTGCAACAGGTGTCTTTCCCTCTGACGTAGTCGAGTCCACAGTTTCCTCTTTTTAAAAAGTAAAACAATATATTTGAGGAGCGTTAGATTAGATTCTATTTTCAGAAGGATTTATCGTTTGTTTTAATACAGACCCTTTCAAAATAAAAGTCACATTAGATTTTATTTCCAAAAGGATTTACTGTATTCAGTTTTTGAAATGTTTGGTCCGCCACCATGGAACGATTTTTATCATACCTTTAAATAAAAACATCACTTGCCATGAAGATCAAAATAAAAAGCATTCTTAACCATGACGTTAGTTTGACCGGGGTCCCAGGACATGCCTAAAGGTCACTGTGGAGGTCAACTGGAGGTCACACCTGGTTCTCTGATAACTCTTGTCATTTAAAGAGAGAGCAGAGCCAATGAGCTAACACAGCAGGTGACCCTCAGAGCTATCATTGAAGAATCTCTGAATTGGTTGAGATGGAGGTCAAAGGTCAGAATAATTTCAAACACTTTATTAAAAACATAAAATCAAATATCACAGTCCACTGACGTTAACACAGGTGAGTCAGTCACCTCCTCCTCCTCACTGCGGGACTCAGAGCCTTCAGCGCAGCCACAGGTCTCTTCAGCTCCTTCATCACCTGCAGACCCAGAGCTCTGACAGGTCGCAGGCACACCTGAGACCTGCCGGGGGGCGGGGAACAGTCCTCCGCTTCTGTCTCCCTCACAGTCACTGGTTTGACCCGGTGAAACAAGGACTCCCGTCGGGTGGTGCGGGGGCTGGCAGCCAGCACGGCGCTGAAGCCGTAGGGCGTGGTCACTTTCCCAATGTGCTGCAGAGACAGGGCGGCTCGTGTTGTCAGGTCCACGTCTCCTGACTCAGGATAAGGACGTCTGACCTTAGGTGTTGGAAGGCAGAGCAGACGGCGGGGCGGGGCGGGGCCGGTGGGGGGTTTGGTTTCCTGACTGATGTCATCATGGTCCGACAGAAGCCTAGTACGGTCAGGTGAGCGCCGGGGAGGTCGCGGGGAGAGACATGGACTGCGAGACACTACAAAGAATTCTGGGATTCTTTCTGGAGTCAGAGCCAGTGACCTCAAAGACATGATTGGGGCGGGGCTTCAGGAAACACTGAGGGGGGGGGCGGAGTTTCTGGAAACAGAATGAGACAGTATTTAGAAAGAACTACTAACTGTTTGCCTTTTAAAGGAAGTGACCATATTTGGAAAGAAAGGGTGGAGCTGGATGAGAGTGAGGTATTGACCGGATGATGAACGCCTCACTCCTCACTAGCTCCGCCCTCTTTTCCAAACTTAAGCTCTTTGTCACAGTTAGCTTCAAACAAACAAAACCGGAACGCAAACATTGAAATAAATGTGAAAGCTCAGACCTGAATATGAAACACGCACAGCGGAGGGATTTCATATTTAAAGGTCTGTGGTGACACACGCTGAGGTCCGACCCGCCTGAGGAAGGACTCCAGTGTTAAAACAGCCCATAATAATAATGAGTCAGACATACAGCTCCACGCTCAGCATCAAGGCACACCTCATGTGAACACCTGCCTCATGTGAACACCTGCCTCATGTGAACACCTGCCTCATGTTCCGTGTTTCAGCAGTTTCTTCTCACCAGGATTATTTGAAGAGGTCAAATATGTCACGTCGAGTTTCAGTCTCTTACCTGAGTCAGTCTGCTGCTCTGGAACAGGTGAGTCTCAGGTAGTCCTCAGCAGCAGGTGAGTCTCAGGTAGTCCTCAGCAGCAGGTGAGTCTCAGGTAGTCCTCAGCAGCAGGTGAGTCTCAGGTAGTCCTCAGCAGCAGGTGAGTCTCAGGTAGTCCTCAGCAGCAGGTGAGTCTCAGGTAGTCCTCAGCAGCAGGTGAGTCTCAGGTAGTCCTCAGCAGCAGGTGAGTCTCAGGTAGTCCTCAGCAGCAGGTGAGTCTCAGGTAGTCATCAGCAACAGGTGAGTCTCAGGTAGTCATCAGCAACAGGTGAGTCTCAGGTAGTTCTCAGCAGCAGGTGAGTCTCAGGTAGTCATCAGCAACAGGTGAGTCTGATCTCATCAGATTCTCATCGTTTGAAATTTAAACTCCATTTTTTTAATCTTTTATGAATTTAACTCAGTAAATCTAAAACACTTTAAAATGTATCTTTGGGACAAAATGAGTTCAAGTCGCCTCGAAACCTTTAAAGTCTGATGAGTTTTTATAAAGGTTTATTTTGGGGCTTTTTATGCCTTTATTTTGATAAGACAGGATAGAGTCAGAAACCAGAGAGCTCTGCTTCATTCAGGTGCTGCTCAGGTGATCTCAGTCTGCTCAGGTGATCTCAGTCTGCTCAGGTGATCTCAGTCAGCTCAGGTGATCTCAGTCTGCTCAGGTGATCTCAGTCAGCTCAGGTGATCTCAGGTGATCTCAGTCAGCTCAGGTGATCTCAGGTGATCTCAGTCAGCTCAGGTGATCTCAGTCTGCTCAGGTGATCTCAGGTGATCTCAGTCAGCTCAGGTGATCTCAGGTGATCTCAGTCAGCTCAGGTGAAACATGGTGGTTAGTGCAGACGTGTGAAAGTTGCGATGTGTGAAACAGACTCTCCCTGAACATAATTAACTTTTGTTCTGACTTGATGCTACAACATGTCCGACATGAAGGCAGCATCAGCCCTGGTGGTTTATAAACCTCACTGACCTGTTAATCCTTTGACATTCAGCCTCCAAAATAAAAGCACCTTATTAAACCGCTCGGTGGTGTTGGACGTTTGTAATGAGGACCCGGACCAGCTCCCTGAGGGACACCACCACCCCAAACACTGATCATCGTTTATTATCAAACTCTTCATCAGTGTCTTTTCTTACAACCAGACCCGTGGCCAGAATACTTGAGGTCCTTGTGCTAACAACCTGTCAATCACAGGTAGCCCCGCCCTAACTCCGCCCCACATTCAGAGTAACAGACAGGTGACGACAGGAAACAAACATCAAGTTTTATAAGAAGATTTCTCCAACACGATGTTCACAACAGAGAAGGGGCTTTTACTGCAAAGAGACAGACAGGAAGGAGCTGCTAAAAGAGCAGGAAGTTTGGATCCTCCACAATAAGAGTCCAGCCCCCTTTCAAAAAAAAAAAAAAAAAGAAAAAAAAAAAGGAAAACAAGAAGAGAAAACCCCACAATCATCATCATCATCATGTTCGCTGTATTAAAATGCTCCCTTAGTTCATGGTTAACTCCTCCCAGTGCATCATGGGAGAATGATCACACGGGGCCACTTAGTGACTTTAGACCGCTCAGTCCTCATCTCCATGGAAACAGTCATGTGACAGTCAGTTCACCAGCAGGATGTAAGCCTGTGGCATCTCAGGGTCCCGCCCCTTCCAGGGCGTAAGTGCGAGTCATTGGGAGGGGGCGGGGCCTCTTCTGGTGGTCAGAGCTTTTGGTGGCCTCTAATTGGTTGAGAGCTCCATCAGTCGCTGTCAGAACCCACCGCCGACGAGCCTTTCCTCTTCCTCTTAGGCGCTTTGGGCTTCGAGTCCTCCTCCTCCTGCAACAGAATCACATGATCTGTGACATCATCATCCACATGACTTCAAAATCACAACGCACATGGGTGATACGGACTATTGTGGTTGCCGTGGTAACAAAAAGGTATCTTTTTTGATTTAATGCTAGTTTGATGTGGATTTGACGTACCGAGGCGCTGCTGGAGGCGCTCTCCTCCTCGTTGGTGGGCGGAGCCACTCCTTTTCTGGAGCGTGGCGAGGTGGCCGGAGCTTTACGGCGAGACTTTGGAGGCTTCGCCTGAGAGTCCTCGTACTCCTCTGCCAGGGCAAACAGGTCACTAAACCTGGAAGTGATGTCATTATTTAAGTGTGATGTCATCATTGAACAGTGTGATGTCATCATTGAACAGTGTGATGTCATCATTGAACAGTGTGATGTCATCATTGAACAGTGTGATGTCATCATTGAACAGTGTGATGTCATTATCTAAAGGTCTCTTATTCTTCTTGTTCTGGTTTTAGATGCTCTTTAGTGTTTCAGGTGTCTTGTTCATGTTCCTCCTGTTAGCAGTAGCTACATGTAACGCTAGGTCCCTCTGTGTGACATCACAACCCCATGATGTCACTGAGCCAAGCCCATTGGCTCGTTGAAACAAGCTCCCCGCGGACTGACCAGCTTTCCCAATATGGTAAAAGGGGCGGGACATATCCAAGATTTAAAGCCAGACGACTGACCAATTACGAGAGAGCAGATTAGCTGACCAATCAGATCAGACTTGGCACACGTGTGTCTTTAGTAGACACAAAAAATAAATATATGAACCTTAAAAAGGGACCTTTAAGATCAGTGTGATGTCATCATGAAACAGTGTGATGTCATCATTAAGTAGTGTGTGTGTGTGTGTGTGTGTGTGTGTGTGTGTGTGTGTGTGTGTGTACCTCATCTTGTGTGCTTCGTCACAGCTGGCCTGAACGTGCTGCAGAGCCTGAAGGATCGGAGTCTGAGTGAAGACTGACACACAAACACAATCATTACATACGCTGTGTGTGTGTGTGTGTGTGTGTGTGTGTGTGTGTGTGTGTGTGTGTGTGTGTGTGTGTGTGTGTGTGTGTGTGAGAGTCGGTGTGTGTGAGAGTCGGTGTGTGTGTGTGTGTGTGTGAGAGTCGGTGTGTGTGTGTGTGTGTGTGTGTGTGTGTGTGTGTGTGTGTGTGTGTGTGTGTGTGTGTGTGTGTGTGTGTGTGTGTGTGTGTGTGTGTGTGTGTGTGTGTGTGTGTGTGTGTCTCTCACAGTTGTTCTTGGTGTTGCTCAGGCTCAGTCTCAGGTTGTCCATGTGCTCCAGGATCTGTTCCAGAGTCAGCTGAGCCAGTTTACTGCTGGAGCTCCGCAGGCTGAGGACACATAATAACAACACCTGTCACCTGTAGACTCAGGATAATAATAACACCTGTCACCTGTAGACTGAGGATAATAATAACACCTGTCACCTGTAGACTGAGGATAATAATAACACCTGTCACCTGTAGACTGAGGATAATAATAACACCTGTCACCTGTAGACTGAGGATAATAATAACACCTGTCACCTGTAGACTGAGGATAATAATAACACCTGTCACCTGTAGACTGAGGATAATAATAACACCTGTCACCTGTAGACTCAGGATAATAATAACACCTGTCACCTGTAGACTCAGGATAATAATAACACCTGTCACCTGTAGACTGAGGATAATAATAACACCTGTCACCTGTAGACTCAGGATAATAATAACACCTGTCACCTGTAGACTCAGGATAATAATAACACCTGTCACAGGAGAAGTGTCTGTCTGTGATTGGCTCAGTGAGTCAGTGGGTGTGTGTGGGGCGAGTAAGCGGGAGACCTGTCTGGCTGTCTCTCCTGTCTCTACCCGTCTGTCTCTCAGGTCTCCAACTGTCTGTCTCTCCGCTCTCTACCTGTCTGTCTCTCCTTTCTCAACCTGTCTCTCAGGTATCTACCCGTCTGTCTCTGAAGTCTCCACTCGTTTGTCTCTCCTATCTCAAGCTGTCTGTCTCTCGGGTCTCCACTCGTTTGTCTCTCCTATCTCAAGCTGTCTGTCTCTCAAGTCTCGGCTCGTTTGTCTCTCCTATCTCAAGCTGTCTGTCTCTCGGGTCTCCACCTGTCTCACCTCTGTCTCTTGCGAGGCTGGTTGTTGTTCTTGATCAGCTGCGCCTTGATGTGCTCTCCCAGCGTGTCGTCATGTTTGGACGCCCAGTGTCTCAGGATGCTGGTGGTGAACTGATCCTCAGGGTGACACGGACGACTCAGGACCATCTTAACCATCTCCTCACTGGGCCTGACACACAGACAGGTAGAGTCAGACAGACGGGTAGACAGACAGACGGGTAGAGAGACAGACAGGTAGACAGACAGACAGACGGGTAGAGAGACAGACGGGTAGAGAGACAGACGGGTAGAGAGACAGACGGGTAGACAGACAGACGGGTAGAGAGACAGACGGGTAGAGAGACACACGGGTAGAGAGACAGACAGACGGGTAGAGAGACAGGTAGACGGGTAGACAGACAGACAGACGGGTAGACAGACAGACAGGTAGAGAGACAGACAAACAGACAGACAGACAGGTAGACAGACAGACGGGTAGAGAGACACACGGGTAGAGAGACAGACACACGGGTAGAGAGACAGACAGACGGGTAGAGAGACAGGTAGACAGACAGACGGGTAGAGAGACAGACGGGTAGACAGACAGACGGGTAGAGAGACAGACGGGTAGACAGACAGACGGGTAGAGAGACAGACGGGTAGACAGACAGACGGGTAGAGAGACAGACGGGTAGACAGACAGACAGGTAGAGAGACAGACAGGTAGACAGACAGACAGACAGACGGGTAGAGAGACAGACGGGTAGACAGACAGACAGGTAGAGAGACAGACAGGTAGACAGACAGACAGACGGGTAGACAGACAGACGGGTAGAGAGACAGACGGGTAGACAGACAGACGGGTAGAGAGACAGACGGGTAGACAGACAGACAGGAAGAGAGACAGACAGGAAGAGAGACAGACAGGTAGACAGACAGACAGACAGACGGGTAGAGAGACAGACAGGTAGACAGACAGACGGGTAGACAGACAGACAGACAGACAGACAGACGGGTAGACAGACAGACGGGTAGACAGACAGACAGACGGGTAGACAGACAGACGGGTAGAGAGACAGACGGGTAGAGAGACAGACAGACAGACAGACAGACAGACAGACAGACAGACAGACAGACAGACAGACAGACAGACAGACAGACAGACAGACGGGTAGAGAGACAGACGGGTAGACAGACAGACAGACAGGTAGACAGACAGACAGACGGGTAGACAGACAGAGGAACAGTGTTTACTTCTCTCGGCGGAGCTGCAGCAGCAGACACGATAAGGCCTCTGGGTGTTCTGAAACACAAACATGAAGACAGATTGTGATCACACAGAAGTGATGACTCTGAGCAGACCTGTGATTGGCTGTTACTCTCAGCCCTGTGATTGGTTGTTGCCCTGACCTTTGTACTTGAGGTGCTGCAGGATGGGGATGATGGTCTCCAGAGGGATGCTGTGAGCCAGGAACAGCTGCCAGGTGCTGTACTGCTCGAAGGTCTCCCAGTCCAGAGACTGAACTGTGGACGGACACACACACACACACACACAGTGAGACACACACACACACACACTGACACACGTCAGTGTGTGTGTGTGTGTGTGTGTGAATGTGTGTGTCTGTCGGTGAGTCGGTGAGTGTGTCGTGAGTGAGTGTGTGTGTGTGTCTCACTGTGTGTGTGTGTGTCTCACTGTGTGTGTGTGTGTGTGTGTGTCTCACTGTGTGTGTGTGTGTGTGTGTCTCACTCTGTGTGTTTGTGTGTGTGTGTGTGTCGGTGAGTGTGTGTGTGTCGGTGAGTGTGTGTGTGTGTGTCGGTGAGTGTGTGTGTGTGTGTGTCGGTGAGTGTGTGTGTGTCGGTGAGTGTGTGTGTGTGTCGGTGAGTGTGTGTGTGTGTGTCGGTGAGTGTGTGTGTGTGTGTCGGTGAGTGTGTGTGTGTGTGTGTGTCGGGGAGTGTGTGTGTGTGTGAGTCGGTGAGTGTGTGTGTGTGTGTCGGGGAGTGTGTGTGTGTGTCGGGGAGTGTGTGTGTGTGTCGGGGAGTGTGTGTGTGTGTGTGTCGGGGAGTGTGTGTGTGTGTCGGGGAGTGTGTGTGTGTGTGTCGGGGAGTGTGTGTGTGTGTGAGTCGGTGTGTGTGTGTGTGTGTGAGTCGGTGTGTGTGTGTGTGAGTCGGGGAGTGTGTGTGTGAGTCGGTGTGTGTGTGTGTGTGAGAGTCGGTGTGTGTGTGTGTGTGTGAGTCGGTGTGTGTGTGTGTGTGAGTTACTTACTCAGGATGTTGAGCACAGAGTCCTTCCTGAACATCACAAGGTTTCCCATCATCACATGACACATCAGCTCTTGCAGCTAAACACACACACACAGGTTACACACACACACAGGTTACTTAAACCACACACACACACACTGATGATGGTGTGTGTGTTGGCTGTTGGTGAACATGTTACCTGTGTGGAATCGATGACCGCTACGATCATGTTGAGCAGCTCTCCGCTCCGCAGCGTCTCGTCTGGAAACTGAAGCAAGACGAGATGTCAGGTGAACCACACACACCTCTGTGTGTGTGTGTGTGTGTGTGTGTGTGTGTGTGTGTGTGTGTGTGTGTGTGTGTGTGTGTGTGTGTGTGTGTGTGTGTGTGTGTGTGTGTGTGTGTGTGTGTGTGTGTGTGTGTGTGTGTGTGTGTGTGTGTGTACCTCGGTATAGATGGAGGGCGTGAGGTAGCACAGTAACCGGACGTCGTCCTCCTGACACGCCTTCATGTCCATCATCAGACAGGTGTGCAGGTCACCGAGAGCGGTGGCCTGAGCGAACGACTCGTACAGCATCATCTTACCGTTCGCCGCTTTACTGCACAGAAACACACATTGATAACCCTGTAACCACGGAGATCACCTGGCTATGATGTCATCGTTACATCATCAAGAGGATCATGGGAGCTCACCTGGCCTTCAGGTAGTAGAGCAGGTGGTATCCGATCTTTGGTTGTTTCTGGTAAAACTCGGCCAACATGTCGAGCAGCACGGAGAAGCCCGAGTTATCCTCCTGCATGGTCACCAGGTTCCTAAAGATCAGACACACAGGTCTGCACACCGAGTCCTCCAGGGACCTGACAGGACAGACAGGTCAGAGAGAGAGACAGGTCAGAGACAGACAGGTCAGAGAGAGACAGGTCAGAGAGAGACAGGTCAGAGACAGACAGGTCAGAGAGAGACAGGTCAGAGAGAGAGAGACAGGTCAGAGACAGACAGGTCAGAGAGAGAGAGACAGGTCAGAGAGAGAGACAGGTCAGAGAGAGAGAGACAGGTCAGAGAGAGAGACAGGTCAGAGAGAGAGAGACAGGTCAGAGAGAGAGAGACAGGTCAGAGAGAGAGACAGGTCAGAGAGAGAGACAGGTCAGAGACAGACAGGTCAGAGAGAGAGACAGGTCAGAGAGAGAGAGACAGGTCAGAGAGAGAGACAGGTCAGAGAGAGAGAGACAGGTCAGAGAGAGAGACAGGTCAGAGAGAGAGACAGGTCAGAGACAGACAGGTCAGAGAGAGAGACAGGTCAGAGAGAGAGACAGGTCAGAGAGAGACAGGTCAGAGAGAGACAGGTCAGAGACAGACAGGTCAGAGACAGACAGGTCAGAGACAGAGACAGGTCAGAGAGAGAGACAGGTCAGAGAGAGAGACAGGTCAGAGAGAGACAGACAGGTCAGAGAGAGACAGGTCAGAGAGAGAGACAGACAGGTCAGAGACAGACAGACAGGTCAGAGACAGACAGACAGGTCAGAGAGAGACAGGTCAGAGACAGACAGGTCAGAGACAGACAGGTCAGAGAAAGACAGGTCAGAGAGAGACAGGTCAGAGAGAGAGACAGGTCAGAGAGAGAGACAGGTCAGAGACAGACAGGTCAGAGAGAGAGACAGGTCAGAGAGAGAGACAGGTCAGAGAGAGACAGGTCAGAGACAGACAGGTCAGAGAGAGAGACAGGTCAGAGAGAGAGACAGGTCAGAGAGAGAGACAGGTCAGAGAGAGACAGGTCAGAGACAGACAGGTCAGAGAGAGAGAGACAGGTCAGAGAGAGAGACAGACAGGTCAGAGAGAGAGACAGACAGGTCAGAGAGAGAGACAGACAGGTCAGAGAGAGACAGACAGGTCAGAGAGAGAGACAGACAGGTCAGAGAGAGACAGACAGGTCAGAGAGAGAGACAGGTCAGAGACAGACAGGTCAGAGAGAGACAGGTCAGAGAGAGACAGGTCAGAGACAGACAGGTCAGAGAGAGAGAGACAGGTCAGAGAGAGAGAGACAGGTCAGAGAGAGAGAGACAGGTCAGAGAGAGACAGACAGGTCAGAGAGAGAGACAGACAGGTCAGAGAGAGACAGGTCAGAGAGAGACAGGTCAGAGAGAGAGAGACAGGTCAGAGACAGACAGGTCAGAGACAGACAGGTCAGAGAGAGAGAGACAGGTCAGAGAGAGAGAGACAGACAGGTCAGAGAGAGACAGGTCAGAGAGAGAGACAGGTCAGAGACAGACAGGTCAGGGAGAGAGAGACAGGTCAGAGAGAGAGACAGACAGGTCAGAGAGAGAGACAGACAGGTCAGAGAGAGACAGACAGGTCAGAGAGAGACAGGTCAGAGAGAGAGACAGGTCAGAGACAGACAGGTCAGAGACAGACAGGTCAGAGAGAGACAGGTCAGAGAGAGACAGGTCAGAGAGAGAGACAGGTCAGAGAGAGACAGGTCAGAGAGAGACAGGTCAGAGACAGACAGGTCAGAGAGAGACAGGTCAGAGACAGACAGGTCAGAGACAGACAGGTCAGAGAGAGAGACAGGTCAGAGAGAGAGAGAGACAGGTCAGAGAGAGAGACAGGTCAGAGACAGACAGGTCAGAGACAGACAGACAAGTCAGAGAGAGAGAGAGACAGGTCAGAGACAGACAGGTCAGAGAGAGACAGGTCAGAGAGAGAGAGAGACAGGTCAGAGAGAGAGAGACAGGTCAGAGAGAAAGAGACAGGTCAGAGAGAGAGAGACAGGTCAGAGACAGACAGGTCAGAGAGAGAGAGACAGGTCAGAGAGAGAGAGACAGGTCAGAGACAGACAGGTCAGAGACAGACAGGTCAGAGAGAGACAGGTCAGAGAGAGAGAGACAGGTCAGAGAGAGACAGGTCAGAGAGAGAGAGACAGGTCAGAGAGAGAGAGACAGGTCAGAGAGAGAGAGACAGGTCAGAGAGAGAGAGACAGGTCAGAGACAGACAGGTCAGAGAGAGAGAGACAGGTCAGAGAGAGAGACAGGTCAGAGAGAGAGACAGGTCAGAGAGAGAGAGACAGGTCAGAGAGAGAGACAGGTCAGAGAGAGAGACAGGTCAGAGAGAGAGACAGGTCAGAGACAGACAGGTCAGAGAGACAGACAGGTCAGAGACAGACAGGTCAGAGAGAGAGAGACAGACAGGTCAGAGAGACAGACAGGTCAGAGAGAGAGACAGGTCAGAGAGAGAGACAGGTCAGAGAGAGAGACAGGTCAGAGACAGACAGGTCAGAGACAGACAGGTCAGAGAGAGAGACAGGTCAGAGAGAGAGAGACAGGTCAGAGAGAGAGACAGGTCAGAGAGAGAGACAGGTCAGAGAGAGAGAGACAGGTCAGAGAAAGAGAGACAGGTCAGAGAGAGACAGGTCAGAGAGAGAGACAGGTCAGAGAGAGACAGGTCAGAGAGAGACAGGTCAGAGAGAGAGACAGGTCAGAGACAGACAGGTCAGAGACAGACAGGTCAGAGAGACAGACAGTCAGAGACAGATAGGTCAGAGAGAGAGACAGGTCAGAGAGAGAGACAGGTCAGAGAGACAGACAGGTCAGAGAGAGAGACAGGTCAGAGAGAGAGAGACAGGTCAGAGAGAGAGACAGGTCAGAGAGAGAGAGACAGGTCAGAGAGAGAGACAGGTCAGAGAGAGAGACAGGTCAGAGACAGACAGGTCAGAGAGAGAGACAGGTCAGAGAGAGAGACAGGTCAGAGAGAGACAGGTCAGAGAGAGACAGGTCAGAGACAGACAGGTCAGAGACAGACAGGTCAGAGACAGACAGGTCAGAGACAGAGACAGGTCAGAGAGAGAGACAGGTCAGAGAGAGAGACAGGTCAGAGAGAGACAGACAGGTCAGAGAGAGACAGGTCAGAGAGAGAGACAGACAGGTCAGAGACAGACAGACAGGTCAGAGACAGACAGACAGGTCAGAGA
Source organism: Symphodus melops (assembly GCF_947650265.1). Taxonomy (NCBI): domain Eukaryota; kingdom Metazoa; phylum Chordata; class Actinopteri; order Labriformes; family Labridae; genus Symphodus; species Symphodus melops. Next base: position 544,888 of record NC_136708.1, read on the forward strand.
CAGACAGACAGGTCAGAGACAGACAGGTCAGAGACAGACAGGTCAGAGACAGACAGGTCAGAGACAGACAGGTCAGAGACAGACAGGTCAGAGAGAGAGACAGGTCAGAGAGAGAGACAGGTCAGAGACAGACAGGTCAGAGAGAGAGACAGGTCAGAGAGAGAGACAGGTCAGAGAGAGACAGGTCAGAGACAGACAGGTCAGAGAGAGAGACAGGTCAGAGAGAGAGACAGGTCAGAGAGAGAGACAGGTCAGAGAGAGACAGGTCAGAGACAGACAGGTCAGAGAGAGAGAGACAGGTCAGAGAGAGAGACAGACAGGTCAGAGAGAGAGACAGACAGGTCAGAGAGAGAGAGACAGACAGGTCAGAGAGAGACAGACAGGTCAGAGAGAGAGACAGACAGGTCAGAGAGAGACAGACAGGTCAGAGAGAGAGACAGGTCAGAGACAGACAGGTCAGAGAGAGACAGGTCAGAGAGAGACAGGTCAGAGACAGACAGGTCAGAGAGAGAGAGACAGGTCAGAGAGAGAGAGACAGGTCAGAGAGAGAGAGACAGGTCAGAGAGAGACAGACAGGTCAGAGAGAGAGACAGACAGGTCAGAGAGAGACAGGTCAGAGAGAGACAGGTCAGAGAGAGAGAGACAGGTCAGAGACAGACAGGTCAGAGACAGACAGGTCAGAGAGAGACAGACAGGTCAGAGACAGACAGACAGGTCAGAGACAGACAGACAGGTCAGAGACAGACAGGTCAGAGAGAGACAGGTCAGAGACAGACAGGTCAGAGACAGACAGGTCAGAGACAGACAGGTCAGAGAGAGACAGGTCAGAGAGAGAGACAGGTCAGAGAGAGAGACAGGTCAGAGACAGACAGGTCAGAGAGAGAGACAGGTCAGAGAGAGAGACAGGTCAGAGAGAGACAGGTCAGAGACAGACAGGTCAGAGAGAGAGACAGGTCAGAGAGAGAGACAGGTCAGAGAGAGAGACAGGTCAGAGAGAGACAGGTCAGAGACAGACAGGTCAGAGAGAGAGAGACAGGTCAGAGAGAGAGACAGACAGGTCAGAGAGAGAGACAGACAGGTCAGAGAGAGAGACAGACAGGTCAGAGAGAGACAGACAGGTCAGAGAGAGAGACAGACAGGTCAGAGAGAGACAGACAGGTCAGAGAGAGAGACAGGTCAGAGACAGACAGGTCAGAGAGAGACAGGTCAGAGAGAGACAGGTCAGAGACAGACAGGTCAGAGAGAGAGAGACAGGTCAGAGAGAGAGAGACAGGTCAGAGAGAGAGAGACAGGTCAGAGAGAGACAGACAGGTCAGAGAGAGAGACAGACAGGTCAGAGAGAGACAGGTCAGAGAGAGACAGGTCAGAGAGAGAGACAGGTCAGAGAGAGACAGGTCAGAGAGAGACAGGTCAGAGACAGACAGGTCAGAGAGACAGGTCAGAGACAGACAGGTCAGAGACAGACAGGTCAGAGAGAGAGACAGGTCAGAGAGAGAGAGAGACAGGTCAGAGAGAGAGACAGGTCAGAGACAGACAGGTCAGAGACAGACAGACAAGTCAGAGAGAGAGAGAGACAGGTCAGAGACAGACAGGTCAGAGAGAGACAGGTCAGAGAGAGAGAGAGACAGGTCAGAGAGAGAGAGACAGGTCAGAGAGAAAGAGACAGGTCAGAGAGAGAGAGACAGGTCAGAGACAGACAGGTCAGAGAGAGAGAGACAGGTCAGAGAGAGAGAGACAGGTCAGAGACAGACAGGTCAGAGAGAGACAGGTCAGAGAGAGAGAGACAGGTCAGAGAGAGAGAGACAGGTCAGAGAGAGAGAGACAGGTCAGAGAGAGAGAGACAGGTCAGAGAGAGAGAGACAGGTCAGAGAGAGAGAGACAGGTCAGAGAGAGAGAGACAGGTCAGAGAGAGAGAGACAGGTCAGAGAGAGAGACAGGTCAGAGAGAGAGACAGGTCAGAGAGAGAGAGACAGGTCAGAGAGAGAGACAGGTCAGAGAGAGAGACAGGTCAGAGAGAGAGACAGGTCAGAGACAGACAGGTCAGAGAGACAGACAGGTCAGAGACAGACAGGTCAGAGAGAGAGAGACAGACAGGTCAGAGAGACAGACAGGTCAGAGAGAGAGACAGGTCAGAGAGAGAGACAGGTCAGAGAGAGAGACAGGTCAGAGACAGACAGGTCAGAGACAGACAGGTCAGAGAGAGAGACAGGTCAGAGAGAGAGAGACAGGTCAGAGAGAGAGACAGGTCAGAGAGAGAGACAGGTCAGAGAGAGAGAGACAGGTCAGAGAAAGAGAGACAGGTCAGAGAGAGACAGGTCAGAGAGAGAGACAGGTCAGAGAGAGACAGGTCAGAGAGAGACAGGTCAGAGAGAGAGACAGGTCAGAGACAGACAGGTCAGAGACAGACAGGTCAGAGAGACAGACAGTCAGAGACAGATAGGTCAGAGAGAGAGACAGGTCAGAGAGAGAGACAGGTCAGAGAGACAGACAGGTCAGAGAGAGAGACAGGTCAGAGAGAGAGAGACAGGTCAGAGAGAGAGACAGGTCAGAGAGAGAGAGACAGGTCAGAGAGAGAGACAGGTCAGAGAGAGAGACAGGTCAGAGACAGACAGGTCAGAGAGAGAGACAGGTCAGAGAGAGAGACAGGTCAGAGAGAGACAGGTCAGAGAGAGACAGGTCAGAGACAGACAGGTCAGAGACAGACAGGTCAGAGACAGAGACAGGTCAGAGAGAGAGACAGGTCAGAGAGAGAGACAGGTCAGAGAGAGACAGACAGGTCAGAGAGAGACAGGTCAGAGAGAGAGACAGACAGGTCAGAGACAGACAGACAGGTCAGAGACAGACAGACAGGTCAGAGACAGACAGACAGGTCAGAGACAGACAGGTCAGAGAGAGACAGGTCAGAGACAGACAGGTCAGAGACAGACAGGTCAGAGACAGACAGGTCAGAGAGAGACAGGTCAGAGAGAGAGACAGGTCAGAGAGAGAGACAGGTCAGAGACAGACAGGTCAGAGAGAGAGACAGGTCAGAGAGAGAGACAGGTCAGAGAGAGACAGGTCAGAGACAGACAGGTCAGAGAGAGAGACAGGTCAGAGAGAGAGACAGGTCAGAGAGAGAGACAGGTCAGAGAGAGACAGGTCAGAGACAGACAGGTCAGAGAGAGAGAGACAGGTCAGAGAGAGAGACAGACAGGTCAGAGAGAGAGACAGACAGGTCAGAGAGAGAGAGACAGACAGGTCAGAGAGAGACAGACAGGTCAGAGAGAGAGACAGACAGGTCAGAGAGAGACAGACAGGTCAGAGAGAGAGACAGGTCAGAGACAGACAGGTCAGAGAGAGACAGGTCAGAGAGAGACAGGTCAGAGACAGACAGGTCAGAGAGAGAGAGACAGGTCAGAGAGAGAGAGACAGGTCAGAGAGAGAGAGACAGGTCAGAGAGAGACAGACAGGTCAGAGAGAGAGACAGACAGGTCAGAGAGAGACAGGTCAGAGAGAGACAGGTCAGAGAGAGAGAGACAGGTCAGAGACAGACAGGTCAGAGACAGACAGGTCAGAGAGAGAGAGACAGGTCAGAGAGAGAGACAGACAGGTCAGAGAGAGACAGGTCAGAGAGAGAGACAGGTCAGAGACAGACAGGTCAGGGAGAGAGAGACAGGTCAGAGAGAGAGACAGACAGGTCAGAGAGAGAGACAGACAGGTCAGAGAGAGACAGACAGGTCAGAGAGAGACAGGTCAGAGAGAGAGACAGGTCAGAGACAGACAGGTCAGAGACAGACAGGTCAGAGAGAGACAGGTCAGAGAGAGACAGGTCAGAGAGAGAGACAGGTCAGAGAGAGACAGGTCAGAGAGAGACAGGTCAGAGACAGACAGGTCAGAGAGAGACAGGTCAGAGACAGACAGGTCAGAGACAGACAGGTCAGAGAGAGAGACAGGTCAGAGAGAGAGAGAGACAGGTCAGAGAGAGAGACAGGTCAGAGACAGACAGGTCAGAGACAGACAGACAAGTCAGAGAGAGAGAGAGACAGGTCAGAGACAGACAGGTCAGAGAGAGACAGGTCAGAGAGAGAGAGAGACAGGTCAGAGAGAGAGAGACAGGTCAGAGAGAAAGAGACAGGTCAGAGAGAGAGAGACAGGTCAGAGACAGACAGGTCAGAGAGAGAGAGACAGGTCAGAGAGAGAGAGACAGGTCAGAGAGAGAGAGACAGGTCAGAGACAGACAGGTCAGAGACAGACAGGTCAGAGAGAGACAGGTCAGAGAGAGAGAGACAGGTCAGAGAGAGAGAGACAGGTCAGAGAGAGAGAGACAGGTCAGAGACAGACAGGTCAGAGAGAGAGAGACAGGTCAGAGAGAGAGACAGGTCAGAGAGAGAGACAGGTCAGAGAGAGAGAGAGACAGGTCAGAGAGAGAGACAGGTCAGAGAGAGAGAGACAGGTCAGAGAGAGAGACAGGTCAGAGACAGACAGGTCAGAGAGACAGACAGGTCAGAGACAGACAGGTCAGAGAGAGAGAGACAGACAGGTCAGAGAGACAGACAGGTCAGAGAGAGAGACAGGTCAGAGAGAGAGACAGGTCAGAGAGAGAGACAGGTCAGAGACGGACAGGTCAGAGACAGACAGGTCAGAGAGAGAGACAGGTCAGAGAGAGAGAGACAGGTCAGAGAGAGAGACAGGTCAGAGAGAGAGACAGGTCAGAGAGAGAGAGACAGGTCAGAGAAAGAGAGACAGGTCAGAGAGAGACAGGTCAGAGAGAGAGACAGGTCAGAGAGAGACAGGTCAGAGAGAGACAGGTCAGAGAGAGAGACAGGTCAGAGACAGACAGGTCAGAGACAGACAGGTCAGAGAGACAGACAGTCAGAGACAGATAGGTCAGAGAGAGAGACAGGTCAGAGAGACAGACAGGTCAGAGAGACAGACAGGTCAGAGAGAGAGACAGGTCAGAGAGAGAGAGACAGGTCAGAGAGAGAGACAGGTCAGAGACAGACAGGTCAGAGAGAGACAGGTCAGAGAGAGAGAGACAGACAGGTCAGAGAGAGAGACAGGTCAGAGAGAGAGACAGGTCAGAGACAGAGACAGGTCAGAGACAGACAGGTCAGAGAGAGAGACAGGTCAGAGACAGACAGGTCAGAGAGAGAGTGACAGGTCAGAGAGAGAGAGACAGGTCAGAGAGAGAGACAGACAGGTCAGAGAGAGACAGGTCAGAGAGAAAGACAGGTCAGAGACAGACAGGTCAGAGACAGACAGGTCAGAGAGAGACAGGTCAGAGACAGACAGGTCAGAGAGAGAGAGACAGGTCAGAGAGAGAGACAGACAGGTCAGAGAGAGACAGGTCAGAGAGAGAGACAGGTCAGAGACAGACAGGTCAGAGAGAGAGACAGGTCAGAGAGAGAGACAGACAGGTCAGAGAGAGAGACAGACAGGTCAGAGAGAGACAGGTCAGAGACAGAGAGAGAGACAGGTCAGAGACAGAGAGAGAGACAGGTCAGAGACAGACAGGTCAGAGAGAGAGACAGGTCAGAGACAGACAGGTCAGAGAGAGAGAGTGACAGGTCAGAGAGAGAGAGACAGGTCAGAGAGAGAGACAGACAGGTCAGAGAGAGAGACAGACAGGTCAGAGAGAGACAGGTCAGAGAGAAAGACAGGTCAGAGACAGACAGGTCAGAGACAGACAGGTCAGAGAGAGACAGGTCAGAGACAGACAGGTCAGAGAGAGAGAGACAGGTCAGAGAGAGAGACAGACAGGTCAGAGAGAGACAGGTCAGAGAGAGAGACAGGTCAGAGACAGACAGGTCAGAGAGAGAGACAGGTCAGAGAGAGAGACAGACAGGTCAGAGAGAGAGACAGACAGGTCAGAGAGAGACAGGTCAGAGACAGAGAGAGAGACAGGTCAGAGACAGAGAGAGAGACAGGTCAGAGACAGAGAGATCAGGAGTCTGTCAGTTTTTAAATAAAGTTATTTTGAATCTCACTCCTCAGTGATCTCCTCGGGCAGCACGTCTCCTCTGAAGTGATCTTTAAACAGCTCGGCCAGACACGACGCCAAAGACGACATCTGCTCCGTGTCAAAGTCCTCCTGTAGAGACATGGCAACTCACATCAGCAACAAGTACGGCAACTCACATCAGCAACAAGTAAGGCAACTCACATCAGCAACAAGTAAGGCAACTCACATCAGCAACAAGTACGGCAACTCACATCAGCAACAAGTACGGCAACTCACATCAGCAACAAGTAAGGCAACTCACATCAGCAACAAGTACAGCAACTCACATCAACAACAAGTACGGCAACTCACATCAGCAACAAGTACGGCAACTCACATCAGCAACAAGTACGGCAACTCACATCAGCAACAAGTAAGGCAACTCACATCAGCAACAAGTACAGCAACTCACATCAACAACAAGTACGGCAACTCACATCAGCAACAAGTACGGCAACTCACATCAGCAACAAGTACGGCAACTCACATCAGCAACAAGTACGGCAACTCACATCAGCAACAAGTACGGCAACTCACATCAGCAACAAGTAAGGCAACTCACATCAGCAACAAGTACAGCAACTCACATCAACAACAAGTAAAGCAACTCAACTCAGCAACAAGTACGGCAACTCACATCAGCAACAAGTACAGCAACTCACATCAACAACAAGTAAAGCAACTCACATCAGCAACAAGTACAGCAACTCACATCAGCAACGATTCTACCACAGAGAGTCCACCACAGAGGGAGTCCACCACATAGTCTACCACAGAGAGAGTCCACCACAGAGAGAGTCCACCACAGAGAGAGTCCACCACAGAGAGAGTCCACCACAGAGAGTCCACCACAGAGGGAGTCCACCACAGAGAGAGTCTACCACAGAGAGAGTCCACCACAGAGGGAGTCTACCACAGAGAGAGTCCACCACAGAGGGAGTCCACCACAGAGAGAGTCTACCACAGAGAGAGTCCACCACAGAGGGAGTCCACCACAGAGGGAGTCCACCACAGAGAGAGTCTACCACAGAGAGAGTCCACCACAGAGGGAGTCCACCACAGAGGGAGTCCACCACAGAGGGAGTCCACCACAGAGGGAGTCCACCACAGAGAGAGTTTCCTGAATTTCCCTCGGGATCAATAAAGTATCTATCTATCTATCTATCTATCTATCTACCACATAGTCCACCACAGAGAGTCCACCACAGAGAGAGTCCACCACAGAGAGTCCACCACAGAGAGAGTCCACCAGAGAGAGTCCACCACAAACAGTCTACCAATGAGAGTCCACCACAGAGAGTCCATCACAGAGAGAGTCCATCACAGAGAGAGTCCACCACAGACAGTCTACCAATGAGAGTCCACCACAGAGAGAGTCCACCACAGAGAGAGTCCACCACAGAGAGAGTCCACCACAGAGAGAGTCTACCACAGAGAGAGTCCACCACAGAGAGAGTCCACCACAGAGATTAGATAGAAGAACTCACCTCTAAGATCAGGTCCACGATCTCCTGCATCACCTCACACTGAGTCTCTGTGTCACTGAAGACAGATAGAAACAGTATTATTAAAACCAGACCGCCAGGCTCTTCTGAGGACCTGAAGGAGGGCTGCATGCCGGAGTCTCACCTGGTCTTCTGCAGTTGCTGAACTTTCTCCTTCATTGTGTCGTCTAATTGGTTGAGCCAGGGTGTGATGTCAGCAGGCTCCTCGATCACGGCCTCTTTGATTGGATGGAACCTGAACTCCCTCTTCTTTCCTGCACAGTGATTGGTCAACAGAGCGTGATGTCATCAGCAGGTAGTGAATGCTAACAATCGCAGATCTGTTTAAATGACCACAAAGTTGATCGTCGATCTTTGGCCCAGGGAGTCCGGGTACCAAGACCACCCCTGTGACTGTAGTCTGAAGCTCTGTAGACCAGACTGTAAGGGGGTAAAGGACGACCCTCGTAGGACTGAAAACCCGGGGTTAACCCCGTAAGTGACCTCACTAACCACAAATCCTGCTTCTTAGTAGCGACCCCAGGTAAAGCGGGTTATTGTGGTCACCTTTGTTGTTGACCTCCTCCTCATCGTCGCTGAAGGCGGCCTCTGTGGGGTCGTAGCAGCTCTCCTCCTTCTCCAACATGTGGTTCTCCAGCTCCATGGACGCCGCCTCCTCCATTTTTACTGCCGCATACAGGAGAAGAAGTGTTTCAGAGTTTCACACTAAAGCATGAGGCTTGTTGTTAGAGCGCCACCAAGTGTTCACCTAGAGACGGACAGGCTGCTTTATTTCTACAGAGTGGGTGTTACCTTCAGTAGGGGGCGATGGCGAGCTGCAGAACTCTGGGAATCTCTCTCGGAGCATTGATCGAAGCTCTCGATCCAACTTTGGGTTATCAAACAGCGGAGCGAGATGACTGACAGAGAGACGGACCAATCAGGAGTCATTATTAATCAATAACCAACAAGTGGAGGACTGTGTGTGTGTGTGTGTGAGACTCACGCCAGCACTCTCTTCTCCATTATGAAGGTGAGCGAGTTAAAGACGCCCTGACGCACCTGAGTCTCCAGCGGAGGAAAGAAGTGAGGAATTATCTGAGGAAACAAGGACACAAGAGAGGAGATAAGGAGACAAGGACACAAGAGAGGAGATAAGGAGACAAGGACACAAGAGAGGAGATAAGGAGACAAGGACACAAGAGAGGAGATAAGGAGACAAGGACACAAGAGAGGAGATAAGGAGACAAGGACACAAGAGAGGAGATAAGGAGACAAGGACACAAGAGAGGAGATAAGGAGACAAGGACACAAGAGAGGAGATAAGGAGACAAGGACACAAGAGAGGAGATAAGGAGACAAGGACACAAGAGAGGAGATAAGGAGACAAGGACACAAGAGAGGAGATAAGGAGACACGGAGGTGAAGGGTAAAGGAGACATGGAAGGAAAAACAATACTTTTCTCTGTGCACTACAATACCCAAGAGCCTCAGCGGCTTCAGCTATGGTGAGTAGATCATGCGCGTCTTTGTAAAGCTCTGTGATTGGTTGATTTTAATTGCTGGATGAGGTTGAGGCCACGCCCCCTTTTTAACTTTATGAACATATACCGACACACACGTGTGTGTATGCGTATAAATGTGTGTGTATGTGTATATATGTATATGTGTGTGTGTGTGTGTGTGTGTATGTGTGTGTTACCCTGCACATGAAGTCCAGCAGCGTGGCTGTGATGGCAGGATGAGGTTTCATGGAGTGATGCATCACCAGGATGGCAGGTTCTAAAACAGAAGGAGGCTTGAACCTGTCAGTCAGTGCAGAGGGCCCAACAGCTCCATACACAAACAGGTGAGTGTGTTTACCTATGTTCATGATGCTGTCTTTCTCAGGGTTGAAGAACAGCCAATCGTAGAACAGAGCCAGCTTGGCGTTGGAGGCGGCAACATTCGACTGCAGACACAAAACAATTGGTCGGTTCTAGATTTTTAGAGAAGATGACCTTCACACCAGAACAGTCTCCGCCTCCTTACCGTGCAGGTGGTGAGCAGCCAGCCAATGATGGCCCAGCGTGGCAGGATGTCAGAGCTCAGCACCTCATTGGACGGGTGGACCACCCCACAGATATATCTTATCAAATCGCAGCGCAGGGATTGGCTCTCTGCTGTGGACAGGTACTGTCTCTGAAACCAGTCCTGGTACCGCTTCTGCTGCCCGAAACGCACCTGAGCACAGGTAACGCACACGTGTCACACACGAGTCACACACACACAGCACAGACTTCATGTAACATGTTTAACACTCAGAATCAACTGAGAGAATCTGTTAGTGTGTGTGTGTGTGCGTGTGTAGTGTGTGTGTGTGTGTGTGTGTGTGTGTGTGTGTGTGTAGTGTGTGTGTGTGTGTGTGTGTGTAGTGTGTGTGTGTGCGTGTGTGTGTGTGTGTGTGTAGTGTGTGTGTGTGTGTAGTGTGTGTGTGCGTGTGTGTGTGTGTGTGTGTGTGTGTAGTGTGTGTGTGTGTGTGTAGTGTGTGTGTTACCCTGGAGGTCATGAACAGCAGCTTGGTCTCCATGTCCGGAGTGAGACGACAGGCCAGAAACTTCCTGGAGGTTCGAGCCGTCAGCAGCTGGAGAACACCTGAAACAGAATGATCAGTGTATAAAGTGAGGGAATGTGTGGGTAGTGTAGTCTTTACAGTGGACTGAGGATTGTGGGTAGTGTAGTCTTTACAGTGGACTGAGGATTGTGGGTAGTGTAGTCTTTACAGTGAATTGAGGATTGTGGGTAGTGTAGTCTTTACAGTGAATTGAGGATTGTGGGTAGTGTAGTCTTTACAGTGGACTGAGGATTGTGGGTAGTGTAGTCTTTACAGTGGACTGAGGATTGTGGGTAGTGTAGTCTTTACAGTGAATTGAGGATTGTGGGTAGTGTAGTCTTTACAGTGGACTGAGGATTGTGGGTAGTGTAGTCTTTACAGTGGACTGAGGATTGTGGGTAGTGTAGTCTTTACAGTGAATTGAGGATTGTGGGTAGTGTAGTCTTTACAGTGGACTGAGGATTGTGGGTAGTGTAGTGTTACCAGTAAACTGAGGACTGAGGACTTGTGGGTTGTGCAGCAGGTCTCTCCACACCAGCTCCATCTCTGGGATCCGAGCGACATTCTGCAGCAGACGAACCAGATCTCTGCCGATGACCAGACACTCCATGAACTAGAGACACACAGAGAGGCGGGGTTATTCCTGTGACCAGCAGGGGGCGCAATCCCTCAGATACATTTAGCTTTACCCCCTACCTTCTCCCGCAGCATGCTGATGCAGAAGTCCACCTCCTTCTGGCGCAGAGTCAGCAGGTTGGGCGCTCCGTGGTCGACAATGAGGCGGAGGTAAGTGTAGACTGACATGGCGATCAACATGCCGCTCTTTAACACCCACTCCCTGCGGACGAGACAAACTCAGCTGTGAGGGAAAGAACAGGAAACCGTCTGAGCTCTGCTCGGGAGAATCTTACTTTTGGTCCAGCAGGATTTCCAGCACACTCTCAGCCAACCACAGGTTCTTAGTGGAGATATCGCCGCCTGGAAACACACACACACACGTTAACACATACATGTTATGACGTAACATACTGCAGTGATCAGAGGGGGGGCTTGAGTCTGTGTCAGACCTGCAATCTGTTTCTGGAGCGTCATGACGACACCGTCAGTTCCCATCACGCCGCTCTTCACCAGCTCTCTGACCAGCCACACCAGCTGCAGGAAACATGAAACTCCTCATTACAACAGACGTCAGGTGAAGGTTCAGGTCCACTGTTCACCTGCGTGACCCGTCTGTGGTGGTCTACCTGGGACCGTGCTCACCTGTGTTCGGGGGACGTCCTGTAGCTTTAAGAACTTTTCCATCAGGATCTGGTTGATCTTGACCAGAATCAAGTTCATCCCGTCTCTGCTGAGCAGCGTCAGGTCTCTGTAACACTGTAACGCACAGAGTGATGTCACAGTGATGTCACAGTGATGTCACAGTGATGTCACACAGTTATAGAGCTGTAATGGAGTCTCACCCTCTGTGCCTGAGTCGGCTCTGTGAGGACCAGTGTGAACAGACCCAGACACACCTCTTCATGCTGCTGCTGACCTTTACACACCTGTACACAGGTAAACAGGAAGTCAGAGTAGAACACCTGTATGAGCCTTCAGCCCAGGTGGACAGTAGTGATAAAGGAACAGTCGCTGACTTACATTAGCCGTGAGCGCATCATTGGCCTCCCTCTCTGACAGCCCATTGGTCAACGCCTGGACGATCCCCACACAGCGCTCTAACTTCTACACACACAGAGACACAGGGTCTTTACACACACACACACACAGAGACACAGGGTCTTTACACACACACACACACACACACACACACACACACACACACTGCCAGCCTTCCAGCAGCGTGTCACACCTGTAGTCTGTTCAGATCTGTGCACTGATGGACAGATGTCAGAGTGACGGGCTGCATGTGAAGGACAACTTGAGCAGGTGGCAGTTCAGTGCTTGCTCAAGGGCTTCCCGGCAGTGACCTGCAGACATTTTCTCCGCGCGCAGATCTCTAGATTCAAACACTGAGCAGATAGAACCGTGTTGACTGTTGACACGGTGTGTCAGGAAAGTTTATTTGTCTTATTTATCAGACTACTTGTGACATGTTAAAGCGGATATCGCGCATGCGCATATCCCCTTTCAGTCCTCTCCATGTTTAGGCAGAACTAGCATGCTAGGCTAACTCTCAGTAAGCCGCTCCGCAGGATCTGTAAGCCCAAAAACCCCACAAAGAACCGGGACCCGTCCCCTTCACCCCCCCCCCCCCTGTTTACACAGACAGGAGGGCGGCTACACCAAGCTAAACATGCTAACCCTCCTAACTAGCCTGCTAGCCTCCGTGTCTCTCAGGTGGATCCTTCTGGTCTCTTTGTACCCCTGCTGCCTCCTCTCTATCTGGGCTTATCTGGGCAGTCGAACCGGGCCAGCCTACCTCCTCCAGCTCGTCTTTGGCGTCCAGCTGAGTGGAAACCAGCAGCCGGCCCTGCAGCTTCGTCTTCCCCGCTGCAGACTCCATCTGGTCCCGCCGGGCCTCGCCGGGCCGGGACTCCGGGTGAAGCCGGGTTCTGAGTGTTTCTGTCCGCGTACCGGGCAGGATGGAGCTCCTGTCCGGGCGGGGGCCTCGGTGTGGCTCGGTTCTGTCGGTTCTGTTGGTCAGAGTGTGTTTTTAAACTTCTGCAGGCTGTTCAGCGTTACACTGTCCGAACACAGCAACATAACGGACATCCGCACAGAGAGAGGGGGCGGGGACTGCGAGGCCAACTCACCAATCACCGACCTCCCTACTCTGAGTGGCGCTTATACGGACCAATGACAATAGAAGCTCCGGAGCCAATCACCGGGCTGCAGCTCAGGTGACCTCCTGCATAGAAACTATTACAAACTTGTTTATAAACAAAAACAAATGAAAAGTGATGAGCACGTGACCCTCATGGGTCTCTGCTGAGGTCCAGACCGACAACATGAACCGTGACTAGTCATGATGAAGCAGACCACTTTATAATCATCATCAAAATATACTTTATTAGGTGAGTAAAGCACTTTACACATGAACACACACACACACACACACACACACACACACACACACACACACACAACAATAATAAAGCTCAGAGCTGATATTTACAACAGTTTAAACTCTTCTGTCCCTTTAAATGATGTCAGAGGGTAAAAATCCAATCAAAGGCTGAGAAAGAGATTCTGACATCTGTCAATCATTTCAGCAATGAAGTGACCTTTGACCTCTCAAATCTCCCCCTCCCCCCCACAGTGTCCGACCTCCCCCCCACAGTGTCCGACCTCCCTCACACAGTGTCCGACCTCCCTCACACAGTGTCCCCCCTCCCTCACAGTGTCCCCCCTCCCTGACTGAGTGTCCCCCCTCCTCACACTGAGTGTCCCCCCTCCCTCACACAGTGTCCCCCCTCCCTCACAGTGTCCCCCCTCCCTGACTGAGTGTCCCCCCTCCCTCACACAGTGTCCCCCCTCCCTCACACTGAGTGTCCCCCCTCCCTCACACAGTGTCCCCCCTCCCTCACACGGTGTCCCCCCTCCCTCACAGTGTCCCCCCTCCCTGACTGAGTGTCCCCCCTCCTCACACTGAGTGTCCCCCCTCCGTCACACAGTGTCCCCCCTCCTTCACACAGTGTCCCCCCTCCTCACACTGAGTGTCCCCCCTCCGTCACACAGTGTCCCCCCTCCTCACACTGAGTGTCCCCCCTCCCTCACACAGTGTCCCCCCTCCTTCACACACTGTCCCCCCTCTCTCACACACAGTGTCCCCCCTCCCTCACAAAGAATGTCCCCCCTCCCTCACAGTGTCCCCCCTCCCTCACACAGAGTGTCCCCCCTCCCTCACAGTGTCCCCCCTCCCTCACACAGTGTCCCCCCTCCCTCACTGAGTGTCCCCCCTCCCTCACACAGAGTGTCCCCCCTCCCTCACAAAGAGTGTCCCCCCTCCCTCACAGTCTCCCCCCTCCCTCACACAGTCTCCCCCTCCCTCACACAGTGTCCCCCCTCCCTCACACCGTGTCCTCCCCCAGCAGCCAGTATGTCTTCATCCGTCCTTTCCCCTTCATTTGAATCTCTCCTCTCAGCTCCAGTCTGAAGCAGCGGAACTCCTGCAGAACCTGCCAGGTTGCTTCTGAGACGTGGATCTTTAGAGCTGCATAGAGACATGAGAACAACATGTAAACAACAAGAGAACAACATGTAAACAACAAGAGAACAACATGTAAACAACATGTAAACAACATGAGAACAACATGTAAACAACAAGAGAACAACATGTAAACAAGAGAACAACATGTAAACAACAAGAGAACAACATGTAAACAACATGAGAACAACATGTAAACAACAAGAGAACAACATGTAAACAAGAGAACAACATGTAAAAACAAGAGAACAACATGTAAACAACATGTAAACAACAAGAGAACAACATGTAAACAACAAGAGAACAACATGCAAACAACAAGAGAACACCATGTAAACAACAAGAGAACAACATGTAAACAACATGAGAACAACATGTAAACAACAAGAGAACAACATGTAAACAAGAGAACAACATGTAAAAACAAGAGAACAACATGTAAACAACATGTAAACAACAAGAGAACAACATGTAAACAACAGAACAACATGTAAACAACAAGAGAACAACATGTAAACAAGAGAACAACACGTAAACAACAAGAGAACAACACAAGAACATGTACACAACAAGAGAACAACATGTAAACAACAAGAGAACAACATGTAAACAACAAGAGAACAACATGTAAACAACATGAGAACAACATGTAAACAAGAGAACAACATGTAAACAACAAGAGAACAACATGTAAACAAGAGAACAACATGTAAACAACAAGAGAACAACATGTAAACAAGAGAACAACATGTACACAACAAGAGAACAACATGTAAACAACAAGAGAACAACATGCAAACAACAAGAGAACAACATGTAAACAACAAGAGAACAACATGCAAACAACAAGAGAACAACATGTAAACAAGAGAACATGTAAAAACACGGGAACAACATGTAAACAACAAGAGAACAACATGTAAACAACATGTAAACAACAAGAGAACAGCATGTAAACAACAAGAGAACAACATGTAAACAACAAGAGAACAACATGTAAACAACAAGAGAACAACATGTAAACAACAAGAGAACAACATGTAAACAACAAGAGAACAACATGTAAAAAAACACGAGAACAACATGTAAACAACAAGAGAACAACATGCAAACAACAAGAGAACACCATGTAAACAACATGTAAACAACAAGAGAACAACATGTAAACAACAAGAGAACAACATGCAAACAACAAGAGAACAACATGCAAACAACAAGAGAACAACATGTAAACAACAAGAGAACAACATGTAAACAACAACAGAACAACATGTAAACAACAAGAGAACAACATGCAAACAACAAGAGAACACCATGTAAACAACATGTAAACAACAAGAGAACAACATGTAAACAACAAGAGAACAACATGCAAACAACAAGAGAACAACATGTAAACAACAAGAGAACAACATGTAAAAAACACGAGAACATGTAAACAACAAGAGAACAACATGTAAACAAGAACAACATCTTAAAAACATGAGAACAACACAAGAACAACATGTAAACAACAAGAGAACAACATGCAAACAACAAGAGAACAACATGTAAACAAGAGAACAACATGTAAAAACATGGGAACAACATGTAAACAAGAGAACAACATCTTAAAAACATGAGAACATGTAAAAAACATGAGAACAACACAAGAACAACATGTAAACAACAAGAGAACAACATGTAAACAACATGTAAACAACATGTAAACAACATGAGAACAACATGTAAACAACAAGAGAACAACATGTAAACAACATGTAAACAACATGAGAACAACATGTAAACAACAAGAGAACAACATGTAAACAAGAGAACAACATGTAAAAACAAGAGAACAACATGCAAACAACATGAGAACACCATGTAAACAACAAGAGAACAACATGCAAACAACAAGAGAACAACATGTAAACAAGAGAACAACATGTAAGCAAGAGAACATGTAAAAAACAAGAGAACAACATGTAAACAACAAGAGAACAACATGTAAACAACATGTAAACAACAAGAGAACAACATGTAAACAACAGAACAACATGTAAACAACAAGAGAACAACATGTAAACAAGAGAACAACACGTAAACAACAAGAGAACAACACAAGAACATGTACACAACAAGAGAACAACATGTAAACAACAAGAGAACAACATGTAAACAACAAGAGAACAACATGTAAACAAGAGAACAACATGTAAACAACATGAGAACAACATGTAAACAAGAGAACAACATGTAAACAACAAGAGAACAACATGTAAACAAGAGAACAACATGTAAACAACAAGAGAGCAACATGTAAAAAACATGGGAACAACACAAGAACATGTACACAACAAGAGAACAACATGTAAACAAC
Organism: Symphodus melops; assembly: GCF_947650265.1. NCBI lineage: Eukaryota > Metazoa > Chordata > Actinopteri > Labriformes > Labridae > Symphodus > Symphodus melops. Next base: position 561,454 of record NC_136708.1, read on the forward strand.
AAGGGAGCAACATGCAAACAACAAGAGAACAACATGTAAACAACAAGAGAACAACATGCAAACAACAAGAGAACAACATGTAAACAAGAGAACATGTAAAAACAAGGGAACAACATGTAAACAACAAGAGAACAACATGTAAACAACATGTAAACAACAAGAGAACAGCATGTAAACAACAAGAGAACAACATGTAAACAACAAGAGAACAACATGTAAACAACATGTAAACAACAAGAGAACAACATGTAAAAAAACACGAGAACAACATGTAAACAACAAGAGAACAACATGCAAACAACAAGAGAACACCATGTAAACAACATGTAAACAACAAGAGAACAACATGTAAACAACAAGAGAACAACATGCAAACAACAAGAGAACAACATGCAAACAACAAGAGAACAACATGTAAACAACAAGAGAACAACATGTAAACAACAACAGAACAACATGTAAACAACAAGAGAACAACATGCAAACAACAAGAGAACAACATGTAAACAAGAGAACATGTAAAAACACGGGAACAACATGTAAACAACAAGAGAACAACATGTAAACAACATGTAAACAACAAGAGAACAACATGTAAACAACAAGAGAACAACATGTAAACAACATGTAAACAACAAGAGAACAACATGTAAAAAACACGAGAACAACATGTAAACAACAAGAGAACAACATGTAAAAAACACGAGAACATGTAAACAACAAGAGAACAACATGTAAACAAGAACAACATCTTAAAAACATGAGAATAACACAAGAACAACATGTAAACAACAAGAGAACAACATGCAAACAACAAGAGAACAACATGTAAACAAGAGAACAACATGTAAAAACATGGGAACAACATGTAAACAAGAGAACAACATCTTAAAAACATGAGAACAACATGTAAAAAACATGAGAACAACACAAGAACAACATGTAAACAACAAGAGAACAACATGTAAAAACACGGGAACAACGTAAACAACATGAGAACATGTAAAAAACACGAGAACAACATGTAAACAACAAGAGAACAACATGTAAACAACAAGAGAACATGTAAACAAGAGAACAACATGTAAAAAACATGAGAACAACATGTAAAAAACATGTGAGCAACACAAGAACAACATGTAAACAACATGAGAACAACATGTAAAAAACATGAGAACAACACAAGAACAACATGTAAACAACAAGAGAACAACATGTAAAAACACGGGAACAACACGGGAACAACACGGGAACAACGTGTGTGAGTGTGTGTCTGTGTGCGTTTATGTGTGTGTGTGTGTGTGTGTGTGTGTGTGTGTGTGTGTGTGTGTGTGTGTGTTTTACCTTCTCCGTTGGACTCCATGCGTGATGCTGTGTTCACCGTGTCTCCAAACAGACAGTACCTGGGCATCTTCAGCCCAACCACACCTGCACACACCGGACCTAAACACACACACAGCTGAGGGTTACTCACATAAACATGACTAGTGACACACACAGACACACACACACACAGCTGAGGGTTACATATATAAACATGACTAGTGACACACACAGACACACACACACACAGCTGAGGGTTACATATATAAACATGACTAGTGACACACACAGACACACACACACACAGCTGAGGGTTACATACATAAACATGACTAGTGACACACACAGACACACACACACACACACATACACTGACCGCTGTGTATGCCGATGCGTAGCCGCAGCTGCTGATTGGCTCGGTGTCTGATCTTGAAGCTCTGAACGGCGTCCAGCAGGGCGAGCGACATGCGGGCAATCTCCCGCCCGTGAAGCTTCCCGTTCCTCACAGGCAGCCCAGACACCACCATGTAGGCATCGCCAATGGTCTCCACCTGGGGGCAGCACTGAGATCATCAAACAGCATCTACACAATTTCAAGTGACAGTAACATTGACAACAATGAACTGCACTGTTGCTCTCAGAATCATTTATAAGTTCTTAGAATAAAAGAAACAGGACGACGTTTGGACTGCAAGAACATCAACAAACCAGAAGCTTAGCTTAGCGCAGTTAGCAGCTGAAGAGTCTTTCACCTTGTAAACATTAAAGTTGTCGATGATGGCGTCAAAACAGGTGTAGAGATCGTTTAACAGCGTCACAACCTGGAAGTTCAAAAACAAGATACACTTCACTTCCTCACACTGAACCTTTGAAAACAACACCTGAGGAACTTTCCAGAACTCTGCTCCTTTTGAGGACTTACGTGTGTTTCCACCAGATCTACCAGGGTACACGGGGGGTCATAGATTACCCCAAAAGAAGACCCTGATAGGGGTCATGTACTTTCTGAAGGTCCAGGGACTTATGACTACAGTCCTGCAGAGCTGAATGTCTCTGATTGGTCAGTTAGCTACACAGCTAGCGGTACTATAAGGCCCTCATAGGCCACCGTAGTGTGGTGGTGTTTTTTCTTCTTGTGAAGTTAATCAAATTACTTTTCATAATTATGTGTATTAGCCCTGCCAGGGACAATTGTTGTGAACTCACCATGGATAAAAACACGATGACTGTTCACCTTTACCTCTGTTTATGTATCTACTCAGATCAACTTCTAAATAAACATGCACCTTCTGCTCACACTCACTTCTAGAGGTGTGCTCTCAGCTGATAGGGCGGTGAAGCCGATGATGTCACTGAAGTAGATTGTGACGGAGTCAAAAGCTTCGGCCCGAACCGTCTCACCTCGTTTCAACTGTTCGGCTACAGAACTGAAACAAAGATGTGTATATTTATTGGATGTGAATATTTACTGGATGTGTATATGTACTGGATGTGTATATGTACTGGATGTGTGTATTTACTGGATGTGTATATGTACTGGATGTGTATATGTACTGGATGAGTGTATTTAATGGATGTGTATATTTACTGGATGTGTACATGTACTGGATGTGTGTATTTAATGGATGTGTATATTTACTGGATGTGTATATGTACTGGATGTGTATATTTACTGGATGTGTATATTTACTGGATGTGTACTGGATGTGTATATGTACTGGATGTGTATATTTACTGGATGTGTACTGGATGTGTGTATTTAATGGATGTGTATATTTACTGGATGTGTACATGTACTGGATGTGTGTATTTAATGGACGTGTATATTTACTGGATGTGTATATTTACTGGATGTGTATATGTACTGGATGTGTATATGTACTGGATGTGTGTATTTACTGGATGTGTATATGTACTGGATGTGTATATGTACTGGATGAGTGTATTTAATGGATGTGTATATTTACTGGATGTGTACATGTACTGGATGTGTGTATTTAATGGATGTGTATATTTACTGGATGTGTATATGTACTGGATGTGTATATTTACTGGATGTGTATATGTACTGGATGTGTATATTTACTGGATGTGTACTGGATGTGTGTATTTAATGGATGTGTATATTTACTGGATGTGTACATGTACTGGATGTGTGTATTTAATGGACGTGTATATTTACTGGATGTGTATATTTACTGGATGTGTACTGGATGTGTGTATTTAATGGACGTGTATATTTACTGGATGTGTGTATGTACTGGATGTGTGTATGTACTGGATGTGTATATTTACTGGATGTGTGTATGTAATGGATGTGTGTATTTAATGGACGTGTATATTTACTGGATGTGTATATTTACTGGATGTGTATATTTACTGGATGTGTATATGTACTGGATGTGTATATGTACTGGATGTGTGTATTTAATGGATGTGTATATTTACTGGATGTGTATATTTACTGGATGTGTGTATGTACTGGATGTGTATATGTAATGGATGTGTATATTTACTGGATGTGTATATGTACTGGATGTGTATATGTACTGGATGTGTGTATGTACTGGATGTGTATATGTAATGGATGTGTATATTTACTGGATGTGTATATGTACTGGATGTGTATATGTACTGGATGTGTGTATGTACTGGATGTGTATATGTAATGGATGTGTATATTTACTGGATGTGTGTATGTACTGGATGTGTATATGTAATGGATGTGTATATTTACTGGATGTGTGTATGTACTGGATGTGTGTATTTACTGGATGTGTGTATTTACTGGATGTGTATATTTACTGGATGTGTGTATGTACTGGATGTGTGTATTTACTGGATGTGTATATTTACTGGATGTGTGTATGTACTGGATGTGTGTATTTACTGGATGTGTGTATTTACTGGATGTGTATATTTACTGGATGTGTGTATGTACTGGATGTGTGTATTTACTGGATGTGTATATTTACTGGATGTGTGTATGTACTGGATGTGTGTATTTACTGAGGTAGTATCTGGTAGAGCAGATTATCTGCTTTGCGTTTCTCCTCGTGGTACGCCTGAGTTCTTTCTTCAACCAGCTCCTCCAGGTTGTTGGCGTACTGCTCCATGCGAGACAGCAGGTTATCCAGGATGTTAGAGCCATAACCCCTGTGCAGGAAGACAGGAGGACAGACAGACAGGCAGACAGACAGACAGACAGGCAGACAGACAGACAGGAGGACAGACAGATGAAGACAGCAGGAAGTAAACTAACACAACAGACTCAAAATGGGTGTGGCCTTTATGACATCATTCATTGTTAGCAAGAGTTTCTGGTAAGTTGAAAGCTAACAGAATTCAGCTGCCCCCCCCCCCCCCACACACACACACACACACCTGTGTTGTTTTATCAGCAGGATCTTGATTGTGTTGAAGTCTGGTCTATCGCTCGGTTCTTCACTCCAGCAGCGCTGCATCAGGACGCCAAGCTCCTCGCTGTGACTGTGGAGGCAGAGAGATGGACGGAGGGGCGGGGCACCGCCGTGACGCACCGCCTGAACAATCTCTGAGGGGTTGGAGGAAAAGTTGGTCAGGACACCTGATGATGAAGTATCAGGATACAAGTGTGTGATCCACACAGTGTGTTTGAGTTCATGCAGTGTTTCTGACAAGGTGCAGTACATGGCCCCCACCAGCAGAGGGCCTTGAAACACTGATCTCTGTACTGTGAAGTTACTGTGCGTTCATGTGTCCGAGTGGTCATTACGTGTTTCCTGTTTTATTTTCTCATTTCTTCTCCCTGTGTCTCTCTTCAGTTCTGTGTTTAGATGACAGAAGTCCTGAGACTTTCTTGTGTTTGCCTCACCTGTGTTCTGTGGTCTATTTAGTCTCAGTGTTGGTTTCCCTTGTGGCTCCTGGTTTTTCACTTTGATGAAGTCAGCCTTGTTCGGTGGACTTTTCATGAACTTTGTTTCATTAAAAGTCTTTCCTGAAAGTCTCTGAGGTCAGTTTGCTCTCTGATGACTGTTATGAGCAGGTTTGGACACCAGAGGGCGGAGTGAGTTCAGATAGGAGGCGAGTGTGTCTGGTGAGACAGAACCCTCAGAGTCTACGTCTGCCAGGCTTCACTAATGTAGATGTTGTTTTAAGCGCATACACACACACACACACACACACACACACACACACAGACCTTTGGGAGTCATGGTGTGTGTGTCCAGGTAGAAGACTCCTCTGAGCAGAGCCACTTCCTGCAGGATGATTCCAAAGCTGTAAACGTCTCCTCTCTGAGTCCCACAGCGAGACGGACTCTCTGACCTCAGCAGCTCCGGAGACGACCACAGATGACCTGCAACACGTACGACAGTGTGTGTGTGTGTGTGTGTGTGTCTGTGTGTGTATGTGTCTGTCTGTGTGTGTGTATGTGTGTCTGTGTGTGTGTCTGTGTGTGTCTGTGTGTGTGTGTGTGTGTGTGTGTATGTGTGTGTGTGTGTATGTGTGTGTGTCTGTGTGTGTGTGTGTATGTGTGTGTGTCTTACGGGCGTAGTAGGCGTGTGTGTCTTCAGAGTAGCTGCTGGTCCTCAGACTTTGCAGACCGTAGTCTGTGATCTTCAGCACGAAGCGACTGTCCACCACACAGTTAGACGACTTCAGGTTGCCGTGGGAGACGATGACGCTGTTGTGAAGGAACAACATGCCCTGATGACACAAACAGAAATAAACAATGGTAAAAAAAATAGAGACAGAGAGAGAGAGAGACTCCACCCACAGACCTGGCCCCCCAAAGAGGACCGAGTCTGCACCCAACAGGTCAGCTGTCCTCTGAACCAGGACGTCAGAGACATTTACGTCCCCTCAAACACACCTGCAGGGGGCGCTCCCACAATGTGCACTGCAGCACGCCATGTGACCTGCTGTGACCACAAGAGAGCGTCCAAACCCCCGTGAACATGCACACACACGCACCTGCACACACACACGCAACGCACCTGCACACACACACACACACACACACACACACACGCACACGGCTGTTACCTTGACAATGTCATTGATGAGAGAGTATCTGAACATCCAATCCAAGGTGATGCTGTCACTCTCCATCAGGTCCTGGAAGATTTACACACACACACACACACACACACACACACACACACACACACACACACACACACACACACACACACACACACACACACTTCATCATTATGACATCAGTAGGGTTAGGGTTAATTCTCTGTTTTTTCCTTTTCTGACATTCGGAGATATAGCGGTCATCTGGCAACAACCCAACCGCCACTCCGCCCACGTTCACCTACAGCAGGCTGTACGTTGCTAGGTTACCAGGCTGGAGGTTGCTAGGTTACAGTGCTGACAAGTAATTATAACGGAGCGCTGAAGAGAACATGTAATGTATGAAGGAAAGCTGAAGAACTGATGGAGACTCGGCTGATCGCTGCAGGAAGTGGAGCGAGCTCACAGAGTGGCGGCGTACGAAGCCACGTGGACTCAAAGCAGCCAGAGGCGGGTTAGAGAGGGTTAGGGTATATAGGGTATATAGAGGGTATATAGAGGGTATATAGAGTATATAGGGTATATAGAGGGTATATAGAGGGTATATAGGGTATATAGAGGGTATATAGAGGGTATATAGAGGGTATATAGAGTATATAGGGTATATAGAGGGTATATAGGGTATATAGAGGGTATATAGAGGGTATATAGAGTATATAGGGTATATAGAGGGTATATAGGGTATATAGAGGGTATATAGGGTATATAGAGGGTATATAGAGTATATAGGGTATATATAGGGTATATAGAGGGTATATAGGGTATATAGAGGGTATATAGAGTATATAGGGTATATATAGGGTATATAGAGGGTATATAGGGTATATAGAGGGTATATAGAGGGTATATAGAGTATATAGGGTATATAGAGGGTATATAGGGTATATAGAGGGTATATAGGGTATATAGAGGGTATATAGAGTATATAGGGTATATAGAGGGTATATAGGGTATATAGAGGGTATATAGAGTATATAGGGTATATAGAGGGTATATAGGGTATATAGAGGGTATATAGGGTATATAGAGTATATAGGGTATATAGAGGGTATATAGGGTATATAGAGGGTATATAGAGTATATAGGGTATATACAGGGTATATAGGGTATATATAGGGTATATAGGGTATATCGAGGGTATATAGAGGGTATATAGGGTATATATAGGGTATATAGAGGGTATATAGAGTATATAGGGTATATAGAGGGTATATAGGGTATATAGGGTATATAGAGGGTATATAGGGTATACAGAGGGTATATAGGGTATATAGAGGGTATATAGGGTATATAGAGGGTATATAGAGTATATAGGGTATATATAGGGTATATAGAGGGTATATAGAGTGTATATAGGGTATATAGAGGGTATATAGAGGGTATATAGAGTATATAGGGTATATAGAGGGTATATAGAGTATATAGGGTATATAGAGGGTATATAGGGTATATAGAGGGTATATAGGGTATATAGAGGGTATATAGAGGGTATATAGGGTATATAGAGGGTATATAGAGGGTATATAGAGTATATAGGGTATATAGAGGGTATATAGAGGGTATATAGGGTATATAGAGGGTATATAGAGGGTATATAGGGTATATAGAGGGTATATAGAGGGTATATAGGGTATATAGAGGGTATATAGGGTATATAGAGGGTATATAGAGGGAATATAGAGTATATAGAGGGTATATAGAGGGTATATAGGGTATATAGAGGGTATATAGAGTATATAGGGTATATAGTAAGGGAGAGTATAGAGTATATAGGGTATATAGAGGGTATATAGAGAGTATATAGGGTATATAGAGGGTATATAGGGTATATATAGGGTATATAGAGGGTATATAGAGTATATAGGGTATATAGAGGGTATAGAGGGTATATAGAGGGTATATAGAGGGTATATAGAGTATATAGGGTATATAGAGGGTATATAGGGTATATAGAGGGTATATAGAGGGTATATAGGGTATATAGAGGGTATATAGAGGGTATATAGAGTATATAGGGTATATAGAGGGTATATAGGGCATATAGGGTATATAGAGGGTATATAGAGGGTATATAGAGTATATAGGGTATATAGAGGTTATATAGAGGGTATATAGGGTATATAGAGGGTATATAGGGTATATAGAGGGTATATAGAGGGTATAGAGGGTATATAGAGGGTATATAGGGTATATAGGGTATATAGAGGGTATATAGGGTATATAGAGGGTATATAGGGTATATAGAGGGTATATAGAGGGTATATAGAGGGTATATAGAGTATATGGTATATAGAGTATAGGGTATATAGAGGGTATATAGAGGGTATATAGAGTATATAGAGGGTATATAGGGTATATAGAGGGTATATAGAGGGTCTATAGAGGGTATATAGAGGGTATATGGAGGGGCAGATAGATGGTAGGTGGAGAGGCAGATAGATGGTAGGTGGAGGGGCTGACTGAAGGTTGATGAAGGTGTTAAACGCAGATACATTAGAGGTCTGAAGGTCCCGTTTCCACCCAGCAGTCCGGTACGGATCGGTACAGTTTGGTACGGTTTGGTTCGATTAAGCCTGATCCCGTTTGTGTTTCCACAGCCACCCGTGTCCTATATGGTAGGCGGCATGTAAGCCGGATGACGATAGCCGCTATGTAAATAGTGTCATATGATAGCATCTAATCGCTAACAGCTAACAGCTAACTAATAAATTCAACAAAGGAGAAAAACGCTCCACAAACCAAACCAACGCTGGAGACATCCAGCAGGTCATCTCCTCTGTCACTGTCATGTGACTCTTTATTACAAGAACTCAATCCAGCTTTGTTTCAGAGAAGGCTGTGTGCGGCGAGTACACACGTAAACAATCAATGCTTTAAACACGCCCACCACCTAACACAGGAAGTGACCATTCTTTCAACCAATCAGAGGACTGCAGTGTTTAGCTCCACCTTTTCAGGTCGGCTCCACATTCTTGGGAGGTAAGTGGGACGGTACGGATCGGTTATTTGGGAATCTTAACCCGGGATTAGTTGATGGAAACGCCACGCTGCACGCTGTACCGAGACGAACTGATCCGGACCGCTCGGTGGAAACGGGGCTGTAGTGTAATGATAAAGAGCTGACATGGAGTTGATGGGGGGCTTACAGAGGGTACCTGGAGGGGTTGTACTGGGTCATAGGGGGTACAGAGGTGTGTGTACCTGCAGGCTGCCTCTGGGACAGTACTCAGTGATGATGCACATATTGGGTGGATCGATGCAGGCGCCGATGAAGCGGGTAAGGTGCTCATTCTGAACGTCTCTCATCTGTAAGAGTTCAGACACTGCTGGTTAGAAAAACATCCAAAACTCCAGAATCCCTAAAACAAGGCACAGCACGGTCTGAGAGTCTAAACCAGGGAAGAGTCACATCCACCAAGACCAGAGGGCTCACCAAACCTGGACTCTGACGCCCCGCTAAGGAGGCAGACTACTGCAAGGTAGTTACTAAATCAACAGAGAGGTGGAGGCTGTGATTGGCTGTAACCACAGAGAGGTGGAGGCTGTGATTGGCTGTAGCCACAGAGAGGTGGAGGCTGTGATTGGCTGTAGCCACAGAGAGGTGGAGGCTGTGATTGGCTGTAACCACAGAGAGGTGGAGGCTGTGATTGGCTGTAGCCACAGAGAGGTGGAGGCTGTGATTGGCTGTAACCACAGAGAGGTGGAGGCTGTGATTGGCTGTAACCACAGAGAGGTGGAGGCTGTGATTGGCTGTAACCACAGAGAGGTGGAGGCTGTGATTGGCTGTAACCACAGAGAGGTGGAGGCTGTGATTGGCTGTAGCCACAGAGAGGTGGAGGCTGTGATTGGCTGTAGCCACAGAGAGGTGGAGGCTGTGATTGGTTGTAACCACAGAGAGGTGGAGGCTGTGATTGGTTGTAACCACAGAGAGGTGGAGGCTGTGATTGGCTGTAACCACAGAGAGGTGGAGGCTGTGATTGGCTGTAGCCACAGAGAGGTGGAGACTGTGATTGGTTGTAACCACAGAGAGGTGGAGGCTGTGATTGGCTGTAACCACAGAGAGGTGGAGGCTGTGATTGGCTGTAACCACAGAGAGGTGGAGGCTGTGATTGGTGGAGAAATGAGTCTTACATGTTTGAGTTCAAACAGAACGTTTCTGGTCAGTTCGATCCGTTTCTTGTTGATGTACTTGATGGCTGCCAGGTTTCCCTGAGGGAGACACAATAAGAAGGGTTACCTTTTTATTTATTACACCTTCAGATGACCGCTGTGATCAGACGATGTGCTGCTGTCAGACCTTATAATATCCAGTCTTAGTGTAGATCTGGAAGTTTTCCTCCATGGTCATCAGAGAGCCGCAGATTGATCCTTTCTGCAGAGAATCAGGAGCCACTGCTTAGTCTGTGTGTGTGTGTGTGTGTGTGTGTGTGTGTGTGTGTGTGTCTGTGTGTGTGTGTGTGTGTGTTACCAGAGACATGGTGAGTCTACTGCAAGCTCTCCTCAGTACTTTCTCCAGGTCCCTCATCTGGACGTCGTCCCAGGAAACCCTCCACAGCTGAGCTGCCAGCTCACTCTCCAGCTTCAGCTTCCTGTGTGAGGGAAGTGAGTGTCTGAGTGATGAAGGGTGAGACGTAAGACTGAGACTGAGACAGAGACTGAGACAGGGACCGACAGAGAGTGAGACATAGACTGACAGAGACTGAGACTGAGACTGGGACTGAGACAGGGACCGACAGAGAGTGAGACATAGACTGACAGAGAGTGAGACAGGGACTGACACAGAGTGAGACAGGGACTGAGACAGGGACTGACAGAGAGTAAGACAGGGACTGACAGAGAGTGAGACAGGGACTGACAGGGAGTGAGACAGGGACTGACAGAGAGTGAGACAGGGACTGACAGACTGAGACAGGGACTGAGACAGGGACTGGCAGAGAGTGAGACATAGACTGACAGAGAGTGAGACATAGACTGACACAGAGTGAGACATAGACTGACAGAGATTGAGACAGAGAGTGAGACAGGGACTGACAGAGAGTGAGACATAGACTGACAGAGAGTGAGACATAGACTGGCAGAGAGTGAGACAGGGAGTGACAGGGAGTGAGACAGGGACTGACAGAGAATGAGACAGGGACTGACAGAGAGTGAGACATAGACTGACAGAGAGTGAGACATAGACTGACAGAGAGTGAGACAGGGACTGACAGAGAGGGAGACATAGACTGACAGAGAGGGAGACATAGATTGACAGAGAGTGAGACATAGACTGGCAGAGAGTGAGACAGGGAGTGACAGGGAGTGAGACAGGGACTGACAGAGAATGAGACAGGGACTGACAGAGAGGGAGACATAGACTGACAGAGAGTGAGACATAGACTGACAGAGAGTAAGACATAGACTGGCAGAGAGTGAGACAGGGACTGACAGAGAGTGAGACAGGGACTGGCGGAGAGTGAGACATAGACTGGCAGAGAGTGAGACAGGGACTGGCAGAGAGTGAGACAGGGACTGACAGAGAGTGAGACAGGGACTGACAGAGAGGGAGACATAGACTGACAGAGAGTGAGACAGGGACTGGCGGAGAGTGAGACATAGACTGGCAGAGAGTGAGACAGGGACTGGCAGAGAGTGAGACAGGGACTGACAGAGAGTGAGACAGGGACTGACAGAGAGGGAGACATAGACTGACAGAGAGTGAGACAGGGACTGACAGAGAGAGAGACATAGACTGACAGAGAGTGAGACAGGGACTGGCAGAGAGTGAGACAGGGACTGGCAGAGAGTGAGACAGGGACTGGCAGAGAGTGAGACAGGGACTGGCAGAGAGTGAGACAGAGACTGGCAGAGAGTGAGACAGGGACTGGCAGAGAGTGAGACAGGGACTGGCAGAGAGTGAGACAGAGACTGGCAGAGAGTGAGACAGAGACTGGCAGAGAGTGAGACAGGGACTGGCAGAGAGTGAGACAGGGACTGGCAGAGAGTGAGACAGAGACTGGCAGAGAGTGAGACAGAGACTGGCAGAGAGTGAGACAGGGACTGGCAGAGAGTGAGACAGAGGCACTTTGTCATGGAGATTAACATGTTACCTGTCCTCACCTATAGATGAAGACTGTCACTGTGACAATGATGACAAAGACGAAGCAGATCACTATGGCAACCATTTGATGCATGGTGACTGTACCTGGAGAGAGAGACAGTAAACTGTTGGTGTGTGTGTGTTGAGTGTGTGCTGTGTACGTGTATGTCGGTGTGTTCATACGGGAGAGGCAGGCTGGGTTGTCATTTTTGAAGCCACACTCTGGAACGTCTGCAGGTGTCTCTCCACCTGGCCACTGGAAGCTCCGCCCACTCTGCATGACCAGTTGTTTAACACTGCTGTTATACACACACACCACCTACACACACACACACACACACACACACACACACAGCTGTTTCAGTTAATATTTCAGGATTTAACATGCAGACAGGAAGTGATCCATTGAGTCCACAGCTGATTGACATCATGCTGATGATCAATTCTTACCTTAAACTCTCCAGACTCCACATCCATCATGTCCCACACAGCAAAGTCCACCTGTCTGTCTCCGAACTCATCCATCTCCACCAAACCCGTCACTCCTGCGCACACACACACACACACACACACACACGCACACTTTTAATACAGCAGAATTCCTGTTAGGATTTCGATATGATACTAGACAGGGGCTCTTTTAAGGGAATTTGGAGGGCGCTAACATGAGGCATATAATCCCATGATGCACATGACATGATGCACATCAAGGTTCAAGGTTCAAGGTTCAAGGTTCTTTATTTGTCAATTCCAAAATATGTCAGACATACAGTGAAATCGAAATTACGTTTCCCCCCTCCCCACGGTGCAATGTAGATAAGAAAAAGGTAAATAAAATAAAACAAGGTAAAAAGAGGTAAAAAAGATGTAAAAAGATAAATAACATTTACATTAATAAACCTAAATGTGCAAAAGTATTAAGTTAATAAAATGGAGTATAGAACAAGATTATAAGAAAAGTGAACTTGTGCATGTGTGCAATGTGCAATAAGTGACCAGGGTTCTGTTTCAATGTTCAAACAGGAGGAGGTTCCAATGTTCAGTGTTCAATGTTCACATGATGCACATCATACACATGATGCACATGATACAAATGACATACATGATACACATGATGCACATGACACACATGATGCACATGACATACATGATGCACATGATGCACATGATACATATGACATGATGCACATGATACACATGACGCACATGACACACATGAGGCATATGACACACATGATACATATGACATACATGATGCACATGACACACATGATGCACATGACACACATGATGCACATGTCATACATGATGCACATGACATACATGATGCACATGATGCACATGACACACATGATGCACATGATGCACATGACACACATGATGCACATGTCATACATGATGCACATGACATACATGATGCACATGACATACATGATGCACATGACATACATGATGCACATGATGCACATGACACACATGATGCACATGACACACAATGCACATGACATACATGATGCACATGACACACATGATGCACATGACACACATGATGCGTCATACATGATGCACATGACATACATGATGCACATGACATACATGATGCACATGATGCACATGACACACATGATGCACATGACACACGATGCACATGACATACATGATGCACATGACACACATGATGCACATGACACACATGATGCACATGACACACAATGCACATGACATACATGATGCACATGACACACATGATGCACATGACACACATGATGCACATGTCATACATGATGCACATGACATACATGATGCACATGACATACATGATGCACATGATGCACATGACACACGATGCACATGACATACATGATGCACATGACATACATGATGCACATGATGCACATGACACACGATGCACATGACATACATGACGCACATGATGCACATGATGCACATGACACACATGATGCACATGTCATACATGATGCACATGACATACATGATGCACATGACATACATGATGCACATGACGCACATGATGCACATGACGCACATGATGCACATGACATACATGATGCACATGACATACATGATGCACATGACATACATGATGCACATGACATACATGATGCACATGACACACATGATGCACATGACACATGATGCACATGACACACATGAGGCACATGACATACATGATGCACATGACATACATGATGCACATGACACACATGATGCACATGACATACATGATGCACATGACATACATGACATACATGATGCACATGACACACATGATGCACATGACATACATGATGCACATGACATACATGATGCACATGACATACATGATGCACATGACATACATGATGCACATGACACATGATGCACAT
>NC_136708.1:581303-583846 GCF_947650265.1 Symphodus melops
CGGGCAGCAAAGTCGTCCTTGTCTCCTCTGTACCACGGCCTGGCCTGGCCCCGCCCCCCCAAACTCTCAGCGAATAGATCGATGTAGAAGAAGACGTAGTCGTCCAGCTCCACCCCCTCGTTCAGAAGTGAAGCATCAGAGTCCTGAGGATGTCAGGCGTGCAGCACAGGTACACCACTGATGAAGAGCACACACACACACACACACACACACACACACACACACACACACACACTGTAACCTGAGCTGTCCCTCAATGATGATGTCATCACTCTGCTTGTCTCCATGGTGATTATCACTGTTAATAAGCTGTCTGACTCCAACACTGACCTTCATCATGGTGACCATCATCATCATCACTGAAACTGACATGCTCCACCCTTTCTTTGTTCCCATGGTTACCATCGACCACACACACACACCTCACACACACACACACACACACACATCACACACACACATCTCACACACACACCTCACACACACACACACACACATCTCACACACACACACACACCTCACACACACACCTCACACACACACCCTCACACACACATCTCACACACACACCTCACACACACACCTCACACACACACACACATCTCACACACACACACACACCTCACACACACACCTCACACACACACACACACACATCTCACGCACACACACCTCACACACACACACATCTCACACACACATCTCACACACACACACACACACCTCACACACACACACACCTCTCACACACACACACACCTCACACACACACACACACCTCACACACACACACCTCACACACACACACACACACACACCTCACACACACCTCTCACACACACACACACCTCACACACACACACACACACACACACACACACACACACACCTCACACACACAGTGTTACCAGCTGCAACAGATGGCCTCACTTAGAGGATGACAGATGAAATGTGTGTGTGTGTGTGTGTGTGTGTGTGTGTGTGTGTGTGTGTTTCAGCACAGGACACGATGAAGCTAAAAGTCAAATAATAATTAACAACGAGTCACCAAGCAGGAGGACGGAGGTGAGAAGGACAGAAGGATATAAGGAAGCAAGGAAGGAAGGATTGAAAGGAAAAGTTAGAAAGATGAAGAACAGGAGTCGACGGAGAGGAGGAGCAGGAAACAGGACGTGAAGGGCGCTCTGACCTCGCCCGTTGTCGCGCACTTCCTGGACCACCTGTGCGTAGCTGAAGTCGGGCTCCATGGCGCGGTCTTGGATGGTCACGTGTTTTCCCAGCAGCTTGTACAGACCCTCCACCGTGAAGTAGCATGGACGGTCGTTGTTGGGGTCCTTGTGGTCCGTGTAGACCAGCATGGCGTGCCGCCGCCAGCCGAACATCTCCCCGATTCTCACACCGAGCTCGCCCAGCTTCTTGTGGGTGGGGCCCACGTTGGTGACGGCTGCGTACTGATCAAAGCCAATCGCACGGGCCCAGCAGTCACCATGGGAACCTGCCAGAGGGTGGTGAAGCGGGCGACGGGGGAAGACGAGTAGTCGCAGCCTGGCCCGATGAAGGCCCAGGGGTCGTGGGCCTGTTTGAGTACGGCGGCCGCCAGCTGTGCCATGGAGTCGGAGCAGAAACCGTCACGGTTCTCAGAGCTGCCAAAGACGAGCTGCAGCCTCAGGCCCGGCAGCAGCCAGGGGTCAGAGTTCACTCGCCGTACCGCCTGCTCGAGGGCGGGAGCCACGCGGGGCCACGCCCATGCATAGTCCGTGTTTGTCATAGGCAAGATGGCTGCCAGTGTCACATCCTGAAGGACCTCTGTGGTGTTTCCAGAAGACAGAGAGGACTCAAGTGATTGGCCCAGGAGAAGAAGGAGGGGTAGAAGGGGGCGGGGCAAATCCGACAGCATGATCAGGAGGAGGCTAACTTCCAGTCAGACGAGCTGCAGAGAACAGGAGAGTGCAGATCTGTTGAACACACAAAGGGTTAACCATCCCCTGACTGCATCTCTGCACGCGGCTGCTCTTTGTACTATTACTATTATTACTATTATTACTATTATTACTATTACTATTATTATTATTATTATTATTATTATTATTACTATTACTATTATTATTATTATTATTACTATTATTATTATTATTATTACTATTATTATTTTTACTATTATTATTATTATTATTATTATTATTACTATTATTATTATTACTATTATTACTATTATTATTATTATTACTATTATTACTATTACTATTATTATTATTATTATTGTTATTACTATTATTATTATTACTATTTATTATTATTACTATTACTATTATTACTATTATTACTATTATTACTATTATTATTATTACTATTATTATTATTACTATTATTACTATTACTATTATTATTATTACTATTATTATTATTACTATTATTATTATTACTATTATTACTATTATTATTATTACTATTATTACTATTACTATTATTATTATTATTATTATTACTATTATTATTATTATTATTATTACTATTATTATTATTACTATTATTATTATTACTAT
>NC_136708.1:584046-594046 GCF_947650265.1 Symphodus melops
ATGTTGGTGTAACCTTGGTGACATATTGGTGTAACCTTGGTGACATATTGGTGTAACCTTGGCGACATGTTGGTGTAACCTTGTCATGCTAAACGTGTGCAGGAGCCATACCTGTCACACGGTCTTTCTCTGTGTAATTAGCTCACTAGCTTCAGTAAGCTAACCTGCCCTGAGTGTGAACAGGCAGTCAGGAAGATGAGCTG
The DNA here is from genome assembly GCF_947650265.1 of Symphodus melops. Lineage (NCBI taxonomy): Eukaryota > Metazoa > Chordata > Actinopteri > Labriformes > Labridae > Symphodus > Symphodus melops. Next base: position 584,250 of record NC_136708.1, read on the forward strand.
TCCAATGATGGGACAGGACTGATCCAAGGGGCCTCTCCAGGATTAATCTCAGCCCTATAAATTCACATTAGGCCCCTCCCCCACAGCCTGAGATATTGCTATAACCTCACCTTCATATCATTAATGACGCGTTTAAAGATTTGCATTAAAGTTGACAACACTGGACTCCTGGAGTACTTTCAGACAGCACACAAGAGAAGCAGAGACACTGGTGGAGACCAACAGATTGACAGGAGCAGTTTATGTTTGAGACTTCGATGTGCACAACAAACCTGAATATAAAAAACAGACACAATGTCAGCTGGCGTGTTTCAATAAAGTTTAAAACATGAAATCAGAACTTTTCTAAAAGAGGCTCTGCATGTTTAGTTCCAACATTTCCCCAGGCCGGCGTGTGTGTGTGTGTGTGTGTGTGTGTTGTTGTTAAAGTTAATGAACACACACTCGACCCTCAGAGCGTGTTTTAACAGGATACACCCGGTGGACCAGGAAGTCACTTAGTTACTCACATACGCACACAAACACACACTGCTGCCCTCTCTGTACCTCTTCCTGGAAATGATCACCACCCACACACACACACACACACACACACACACACACACACACACACACACACACACACACACACACACACACACACACACACACACACACACACACACACACACACACACACACACCCCCACACACACACACTCCTGTTATTAAAAGCCCTTGCATGTTTCTGGTGTCTAACGGTAAATGCGGCACATGAACGCAGCGTCCAGCTGAGCGCTGTCTGTGTGTTCTTAATGTAACAAACAGAACCAGGAAGTTAAGAGGGCCAATCAGCAGCTGAGGAGACATGATGTGTGGGGAACCACAGAGGTGTCAGTCAGTGATGATTGACAGTCTAAAGATGTGTTTGTGATGTTCTATGGGGCTGATGTGGCTCAGTGGTGGAGCAGGCGGTTCTTGGTTGGAGGTTTGAGTCCCACTTCCTGTGGTCATGCTGGAACGTCTTTGGGCAAGACGCTGAAGCGTGAATGATCTCTGATGGCGTTCAGATCAGTGAGTTAATCCTGATGGTGACTTGAAACATGATTGAGTGTGACGTGGTGTAAAAGAGCTCGGAGAGGTCAGAAGACTACGACCATATAAGGAGCGTCCATTTACCATTTACAGTGCACATTAGAGTTAATCTGAAGAACAACAACAGTCTGACATGTTGACTTTGTATAAAGAAACAAAAAGCTTGAGAATAAACCTGAGGTAATGACTCTTAAATGATGACCTTCGAATGAACAACAAACGTTAATATTTAACGAGCCGCTGAGAGGCAAATCAGGAACAAGTTCAGGACGACTGTTTTGGGCAGGTGATTAGAGGGGGCTGCCTGACGCATTGCACCCTGGGAAACTGTGGAGAAGGAGAGAGTCCAGCCCCTCTGAGCTGTGTGGACATGCGCCCCCAGCCCCGGTTATTTTCCCACCAAAGAGGTGACGCTCCACATCTAGTCTACGCTGTCCAGAATCAGACTTAAGATGAACATCCAAATAAGACTCCAATCAGGCAGGTGACCCCCTCAACAGTGAAGGCACAAATAAAGTCCAAAAATAAATCTAAATAAAAACAACCAAAAAGAATGATCAAATCCTGTGTCTGTGGAGGCGTTTCCTGTGTCAGTGGAGGCGTTTCCTGTGTCAGTGGAGGCGTGTCCTGTGTCAGTGGAGGCGTATCCTGTGTATTTGGAGGTGTGTCCTGTGTTTTTGGAGGTGTGTCCTGTGTCTGTGGAGGCGTGTCCTGTGTCTGTGGAGGCGTGTCCTGTGTCTGTGGAGGCGTTTCCTGTGTCAGTGGAGGCGTTTCCTGTGTCAGTGGAGGCGTGTCCTGTGTCAGTGGAGGCGTGTCCTGTGTCAGTGGAGGCGTGTCCTGTGTCAGTGGAGGCGTATCCTGTGTATTTGGAGGTGTGTCCTGTGTTTTTGGAGGTGTGTCCTGTGTCTGTGGAGGCGTGTCCTGTGTCTGTGGAGGCGTGTCCTGTGTCTGTGGAGGCGTGTCCTGTGTTTTTGGAGGCGTGTCCTGTGTCAGTGGAGGTGTGTCCTGTGTCAGTGGAGGCGTGTCCTGTGTCTGTGGAGGCGTGTCCTGTGTTTTGGGAGGCATGTCCTGTGTCTGTTGAGGTGTGTCCTGTGTCTGTTGAGGTGTGTCCTGTCAGTGGAGGCGTGTCCTGTGTCTGTGGATTTCAGTTCTTGGACAAAAGTCTACACCCCTCTCCCCCGTCTCTAGAGTCTTGAACTCTTACGTGTCGAAGTCCTGGAGGACTCCATTACGTGCTCCACTCACTTCCTACAGGTAGATCTGGGTGAAAAGTCATCAGGTGGAGGAACAGATCCTCCCTCCTGGTAAAGGCCTTCCTGCAGAGTCCACAGGTATGAAGTCTGCCCCCCCTGTGGACCTTCAGGTGTCTCTCCAAACTTTCTTTCCGAGCGAAGTCTTTGCTGCACACCTCACATTGGTACGGTTTCTCTCCAGTGTGGACTCGCTTATGGATCTCCATTCTTCTGATGGAGCTGCATTTAATCCCGCACACATCGCAGGTGCACCCAAGCTCTTTGTGGGACCGCAGGTGATCTCTTAGGGTTCTGGTGGACTCAAGACAGTCCCCGCAGACCCCACACCGGCTCTCAGGTTCCTTACAGTGGTTTTCAGTGTGTCGGACCAAAATGCCCAGAGTGTTGAAGGACATTCTGCAGAGTCTGCAGGTGAAGGACTTGTCAGGTTTTTGGAAGGGGACCTGCTGTCTGCGGAGGCTGCAGGACATCAGGTCCTGGTCCTGGGACAGGTTTCGTCTGACGTGTTTTTTCAGGGTTTGCTTTGAGCTAAATTGTCGGTCACAACCCTTGCAGACCAGCAGTTCCTGTTCCACAGGAGGCCCAGTCCATGCTCCCAGAGTCCTGTGTACACCTGGTTCCAGCTGAGCCTCATCACTGTCCTCTGTAGTGGATTCTGATTGGCTAACAGAGTCTTGGTTGAGGTCTTCAGATAGGTTGGTCTCTGGTTTCATGTGTGCAGGGGACTGGATGTGACTGGATAGAGGACTTCCCTCGTCTTTGTAGCTATCCATTGGCCAATCAGGACTTTGTGTAAACCTAGTGCCCAACTCCCCTTGTCCTGAAGACCCGCCCCCGTCATGTGTAAGGTTCAGATAAGAGCCCTGCATCCTCTCCTGCCGTTCTTCTTCACCTGAAGGTGAGAAAAACAGCTGTCTTAGTCTGAGCGAGACGCTATCAACTGAGAACATGGTTTAAGAACCAGAACCCCCCTCCAGTACTCACCAGTCTGTGCTCTGGGGAAGACCTCCAGATCTTCATCAAGTTCCTGCTTGACAACCAACACTTCCTGTGCGTTAACAACAGGACTAAGTCCAGGGTCATCGCTGAAAACCACAGGCTGTGTCTGATTGGACAAAGGGTTCTGGACTGTGTCAAGTCTCAACCTCATCCAGTCAAGACTCTGCATGGGTGTGATTACAGTCCCATCTGGTCCCGAAGCTCCGCCCTCTTCCAGTTTAATGAGTGGACTAAAGCTCCGCCCCCTCCCCTGTTCTTCTTCTTCTGTGGCGAAAACACCTGAGAGACAGAAACAGGACGATGGTGACATCACAGACGGACTTTGTTCTAGTCCACCGAGCCCCGCCCAGTTTCATACCTGCCCTGCGCATACCTCAACTCTTAAATGTGTCATTAGATTTCATTTAAAGAAATATATTTATGGTACCTTACTGTTGCTATGGTAACCTGTCCAGTATGTCCCTGTGTCCTGTTTGTCTTAAAGGTCACTAGTTCACTTTTTGCTCATGACTACAGACTGTTACTATGGTAACAGCTGATTCAGAATAGTCCCAGTTCCTAGAACCACAGCACCATCTGGCGGGAAATCCGCTACGTCACAGTTTAAATATTTACATTTATTGATCAAAGTAAAAAACAGCAGAGAGTCTCACACACCGGTCGGTTCACCCCCCGGCTCGTTCTCGGGTTCGACCCCCGGTTCACCCCCCGGCTCGTTCTCGGGTTCGACCCCCGGTTCATCCCCCGGCTCGTTCTCGGGTTCGACCCCCGGTCGTCCCTCCTTCTGTCGGTAGATCTCTGCTCTTAACCGAAACACCTCGCGCTCATACTCCGAGATCACGGAGGCAAAATGGCGGAGGATGTCGTCGGTGGCGGCGGAGAGCCGCTGGTCCACGAACATCCTCAGAGTGTGGAGCTTCAACATGACTGTACCGACCGAGAGGAGGAGCCGGTTTACCAGGAGGGTCGTCTCGATCCGAGTCACGTGGTGCCGACTCGCCTACTTAAGAAAATCAAACCATGTAACTGAACGTCAATCACGGATTCTCTCTCTCCGTTTTCTGTTTACTGTCATCATTGAACAGGCAGTTTGGTTTCCGGGTCACGTGACTGTGGAAACCAATCAGACAAGAGTAACGGAAGCACAGTGGCACCGTGAGGTCGCGCGCGCGCGCGCACATGTCCACATCAAGTAAATAATAATAGAAAAACAATTCTAAATAAAAGCTTACCAAATTTATTTTATACGCCAAATAAAGACATTTGAAACTGTAAACATTTTAGATGAATCATTTTTTGACAGCCATATGAATCATATAAACCGGTTTAGGGGCGGCTGTGGCTCAGTGGGTAGAGTCATCATCTCTCAGTCGGAAGGTCAGCGCCTGCCTCCCTTCAGAGATCAATAAAGTTCATCTTCTTCAGGAGAGACCAAACAGACTTTTTATTTCATCAACTCTGAGTCAAACATTCTGCTCGTCTCCACATTAAGAGTCCAGGTGGTCACCTGACCTGCAGGTCCAGACTCATCACCTGATGAGCAGCTGAAATCATCTTGCTGCTCTCCTCAGGTCACAAACACAGTGTGACGTTACCCAGCGTTTTCAAAGTGCTGCTAGCATCAAATTCAAAGGACATCATTTGTCACAATAAATATCTCAGTTTCAACATTTGACTTGTTCCGTTGTGTTTTTCCAGCTTCCTGTCTTGGTTTCAAGTCTACAGCTGGATGAAGTCTGGCTGCTGGTCTTCCTGCCTCCTGATAGGGGCCTCGTCAGTCAGGACCACCAGGTGCACCTTCATGTGGACGTCTCTGGAGCGTTTCTCCTGGTAGCTCTTCCCACAGATGGAACAGCTGTAGGGTTTCTCCCCGCTGTGAGTCAGCAGGTGTTTCTTCAGGTCGTTCTTGGTGACGAAGGCCTTGGAGCACAGGCTGCAGCTGAAGGCGCACTCCTTCCTGTGGAAGCGCAGGTGTATCTGCAGGTATCCTTTGGTGCTGAAGCTCTTCCCACAGAGGCTGCAGCTGTACGGTTTCTCACCACTGTGGGTCAGCATGTGGGCATTCAGCCCCCCCACCTGCCTGAAGGTGTTCCCGCAGACCAGACACTGGAAGGGTTTATCTCCTGTGTGGATCCTCTTGTGGACCTCCAGGACGTGGACCGACGCCAGGCTCTTCCCGCAGGTCTGGCAGGAGACTCGGTGGGTGGGTTTGTCACCCGTGTGTTTCCTGATGTGTGTGCTCAGAGCGCCGTTGTCCATGAACGTCTTCCCACAGAACTCGCAGATGTAAGGTCGCTCCCCGCTGTGGATCCTTCTGTGGCGCCGCAGGGCTCCAGGCCGCGGGAAGGACTTAGCGCAGATGCTGCAGACGTAAGGTTTGACCCCCGTGTGGCTCCGCATGTGAGTGTCGATGTTCTGAAAGGACTTACCGCAGACGTGACAGATCTTAGCGGCGTCTCTGTGGACTTGAAGGTGGTCTGTGAGGGTCTCTGATTGGAGTAAAGTCTGTCCACAGATTCCACACACAGACTCTGCTGAGTGAGTCTTCACGTGTTTCCTCAGACCGCCGTTGCTCTGAAACGACTCGCCGCACACTCTGCAGCAGTGACTGGTCTGAGGCGTCTCTGTGTCTTCTCCTTCAGTCGCACTGTCCTCAGTCTGAGACTTCAGACTCTGAGGGTCTGGCTCCGCGTGCTCCTTGTTGTGCATCTCCTTGGACTGAGTCTCTGTGAAGCTCCGCCCACAGAGCTGCTCGCCGCTGTGGATCTTCCTGTGCCTCCTCAGCGCCCCCACTCGGGGGAAGCCTTTGTCACATACGGAGCAGCGGTACGGTTTGATCCCTGTGTGGTTCCTCATGTGAGTCTGCAGGTTCTGGAAAGTCCTCCTGCAGACCGAGCAGGTCCCCCCGGTCTCTCTGTGGGACTGTAGGTGAGTCTGCAGAGCTTCAGGGGAGTCCAGCTGCTGTCCACAGACACCGCAGACGCTCGGAGCATCTCGGCGGTGCGTCTCTGCATGTTTCCTGAGGAAACCTTGGCTGTGGAACCAGTCCCCACAGACCCTGCAGGACCAAGACCCCTGAGGCCGCTTCAGACCAGAATCCTGCCTACTGTCCGTCTTTGACCGACTGTCCTCCCCGTCCTGTCTCTGCTCTCTGTCCTGGTCCTGGTGGGTCTTCAGATGGTCCTGCAGCAGCTGGTCTCTGCTGATGGTAAGTCCACAGACCGGGCAGACCTTGTTGGACCTCCTGCTGTGGATCTTCCTGTGTCTCCTGAGGGCTCCTGCACGGGGGAAGCTCTTGGTGCAGACCGAGCAGCTGTAAGGTTTCTCTCCGGTGTGACTACGCATGTGAGTCTCCATGTTTAGAAAAGTTTTGCTGCAGATCCCACAGACCCTCCTCCCTCTCGTGGGGTCCCTGTGAGACCTGAGATGGTCCAGCAGACAGTCTGAGGACTGGATCAGTTCTCCACAGACACGCTGGTCTGAGTGTGTCTTCACATGTTTCACCAGATTCCCCCTGTGACGGAAACTCTGTCCACAGACGACACAGCGCTGCGCTGCCGGCCAATCAGACGACGCCCCGCGCTGTCTGCCAGCATCAGAGCGGCGTCCTGTCTTTGAGCGTGCTAGCTCTGACGAGTCGTCGCCTCCCCTCCAGTCGTCATCGCTCTCGGCTGCTGAGGTGTCTGACGGGGCGGAGCTAAGCGGGGCAGTGAAGAGGTCAGCGGGTTCGCCCTCAGAACGCAGCAGGGGGTTCTTGTCAGCGCTGGACGTGGAATCTAAAAATGATTCAGATCAGTTAGTTCATGAGGAGACAGGAAAAAGTCATGAACACTCTTTATGTGCCGCTGTGACATCATCAGTCTGGGTTTAGCTTTATTTGTTTTGATGAAAGCTCCTTCAGGTCGCCTGCTAACAGCTGTTTGCTTAAAGCTCCTCCTTCTGTCTGTGTTCACATCATGCTGCTGTAAATGCCCCTCACTCCTGGATCTGGATCATCCTCAGGTCAATGCACCTGATACTCCATAACTATATCCTCTGAACTCGCCATGAATTACAGGACATTTGGCAATGACTCTCACCTATCCGGGTCAGTCGGACCTCCGGGCTCAGAACCGCCTCCAGCATCCGGCTCCGGCGGTTCTCCTCCACCTCCCTCTGCAGCAGTCCGACGATCCGCTCTGCCGCCGCCGCGAGCCGTTCGGTGAGCAGCAGCCTCAGGACGTGCAGCATGCGGCGGCTCGCTGGGCTCCGCTTCTTCAGCATGTCCAGAACCTCCGACCCGGCCCGGGACAGCTGCCGAGACACCGCCTCCGTCAGGGCCCGGAGCCCGCAGCGCGTCGGGGCTTCAGAGAGAGACATCCCGGGACAAGAGCCCGTCCGTCGGCCAACAGCAGTGAAAACAGGCCGGTCCGTTCCGGGTCAGAGAGTCCACGATGAAAGGGGGGCAGAGCTGGAGTCGCCCCCTGCAGGACGGGAGGACCATTCTGAGACGACCTCTGCTGTGTCAGCCAGAGACAACAACCCCTCTGAAGAGCTGACAGACGTCTCTTCGTCCTCTAACACAAAGAACTGTGATTGACAGGTGAACAGTCCAGGTGTAGCCCCGCCTGTCGCCCAATGACAGAAGGGATCAGCTCCCTGCACACGGTCTTCGTGGACAGTGCGCTCTCTTAGACTCTGAATCATTTATTCTTCACTACCTTTAAACACGAGGGATCATGAAATCAGCCACGTGTCCTTTGAAAACACAAACTCACCGCTGAGATACCTTCAGTTATATTTCACTAAAACAACACAACACATGTGAAACTGTTATGGAGAGAACATTCGACTCATTTTGATTGAAACTTTATTGGACAGAACCGACGAACAGAGCAATGATGAGGCTGGAGAGGTCACAGCTCCGGGTCCTGGACTATGGGATATGTTAAACTCACTTTGTAGTCCAGAGCCCTGCTGGGTCTTTCTCGAACAGGAAACATGCAAACACAGAGGCAACTTTAAGCCCCGCCCCTACAGCTGAATGAAGCCTGAATAGAAAGGGTCTGTCCTCAGCTGCTCCGAGCTCTGGTCCGGCTCGGACCCGGTCATAGCGTGGACCTTTAGGTGTCCGTTGAGCGAGCGTTTGGCCTGGAAGCTCTTACCGCAGACGGTGCAGCTGTATGGTTTCTCCCCGGTGTGGATCAGGATGTGTCGCTTCAGGTCCACGTCCTGCATGAAGCCCTTCCCGCACACCTGGCACAGGAAGCGTCTCTCCTTGTTGTGGAAGCGGACGTGTGTGTCCAGAGTGTTTTTCTGAGTGAAGCCCTTCCCACAGAGGCTGCAGGAGTACGGCCGCTCCCCCGTGTGGATCTTCAGGTGCATCTTCAGGTTGCCGCTCTGGTTGAAGGCTTTCCCGCAGAAGCTGCAGATGAATGGTTTCTCTCCTGAGTGGACCCTTAAGTGTAACTCCAGAGCAGAGTGAGCGGGAAAATTCTTCCCACAGATGTGACACGTGTTGCTGAAATCACGGTGCGATCTCAAGTGAGCAGAAAGACTGGCGGCGGACTCGTACTGGTGTCCACAGAGTCCACAGCGGCAGTCAGGGTCCTGCAGGTGAGTCTCCACGTGTGTCACCAGGTAGGTCCTCCTCTGAAAAAGGTCCCCGCACACCTTGCAGGAGTGTCTGGGCTCGGAGCTGCGTAGCCTCTTCGGTTTATCCGCACGCTCCTTCTCGTGTTTGGCCATGTGTCGCTGCAGGCCACGCGCCTTCATGAACTCCTTCCCGCAGACGCCACAGGTGTGCAGTCCCTGCTCCTCCCGGTGCTCCTGCAGGTGTCGCTCCAGAGACGACATGTGGCAGAATGCACGGCTGCACTCTGTACACTTGAACTGTTTCTCTTCGGTGTGGACGTGCATGTGTGACGTCAGGTTTCCCTTCTGACTGAACTTTTTGCCGCAGACGTCACAGGTGTACGGTTTCTCTCCAGTGTGCAGTCGCACGTGGAGCTCCTGTGCCAGAATGGAGTTGAACGTTTTGCCGCAGAAGGAGCAGGTTTTACTTTTCACCTGATGCATCTGCAGGTGACCCGCCAAGTCGGAGGCAGAATCTAAATACTCGCCACAGAAGCCACAACGGCAGTCTTTGTCCTGGGCACAGACCTGCAAAACGTGTTTGAGGAGGTAGCCTTTGGCCTGCAGCGTTCGGCCACACACCTGACAGTTAAAGCGCTGAGCGGGAGCGGACCGCTTGCGTGCGTTTGTGACTGTGAGCGCAGCTTTGTTTCTGCCAGCCAGCGGCGGCCGGCCTCTCTTCTTCTTCCTCCTCGGTGACGTCAGAGGTCGGCTCTGTCTGGTCCAGTCGCTGTCTGGATCCCCCTCACTGCTGGGGGAGGAGGAGCCAGCAGGCCTCAGGTAGGAGGCGGGGCTGTCTGCTTCTTCAGGTTCTGATTGGTTCAGGTCTGCAGGGTCCATCAGGGGCGCCAGGTCTCT
>NC_136708.1:599046-626603 GCF_947650265.1 Symphodus melops
ACAGACAGGTAGACATTAGGACAGGTAGACAGACAGGTAAACAGACAGGTAGACAGACAGGTAAACAGACAGGTAGACAGACAGGTAGACAGACAGGTAAACAGACAGGTAGACATTAAGACAGGTAGACAGACAGGTAGACAGACAGGTAGACATTAAGACAGGTAGACAGACAGGTAGACAGACAGGTAGACATTAGGACAGGTAAACAGACAGGTAGACAGACAGGTAGACATTAAGACAGGTAGACAGACAGGTAAACAGACAGGTAGACATTAAGACAGGTAGACAGACAGGTAAACAGACAGGTAGACAGACAGGTAAACAGACAGGTAGACAGACAGGTAGACATTAAGACAGGTAAACAGACAGGTAGACAGACAGGTAGACATTAAGACAGGTAGACAGACAGGTAAACAGACAGGTAGACAGACAGGTAAACAGACAGGTAGACAGACAGGTAGACAGACAGGTAAACAGACAGGTAGACATTAAGACAGGTAGACAGACAGGTAGACAGACAGGTAGACATTAAGACAGGTAGACAGACAGGTAGACAGACAGGTAGACATTAGGACAGGTAAACAGACAGGTAGACAGACAGGTAGACATTAAGACAGGTAGACAGACAGGTAAACAGACAGGTAGACATTAGGACAGGTAAACAGACAGGTAGACAGACAGGTAGACATTAGGACAGGTAGACAGACAGGTAAACTGACAGGTAGACAGACAGGTAGACAGACAGGTAGACATTAGGACAGGTAGACAGACAGGTAAACTGACAGGTAGACAGACAGGTAAACAGACAGGTAGACAGACAGGTAAACTGACAGGTAGACAGACAGGTAGACAGACAGGTAAACTGACAGGTAGACAGACAGGTAGACATTAAGACAGGTAGACAGACAGGTAAACAGACAGGTAAACAGACAGGTAGACAGACAGCTAGACAGACAGGTAGACATTAGGACAGGTAGACAGACAGGTAAACAGACAGGTAGACAGACAGGTAGACAGACAGGTAGACATTAGGACAGGTAGACAGACAGGTAAACAGACAGGTAGACAGACAGGTAAACAGACAGGTAGACAGACAGCTAGACAGACAGGTAGACATTAAGACAGGTAGACAGACAGGTAAACAGACAGGTAGACAGACAGGTAAACAGACAGCTAGACAGACAGGTAGACAGACAGGTAAACAGACAGGTAGACAGACAGGTAGACAGACAGGTAAACAGACAGGTAGACAGACAGGTAGACAGACAGGTAAACAGACAGGTAGACAGACAGGTAGACAGACAGGTAAACTGACAGGTAGACAGACAGGAAGACAGACAGGTAAACTGACAGGTAAACAGACAGGTAGACAGACAGGTAGCGTTCATGGTCTAAATCTATCCTTTATAAAACAATGTAATGGTCCTTTAAATAAGCCCCGCCCCCTCTGTCAGGTGCTGTGGTGGGACGTACGCAGACTGACCGAGCCCACAGACCGGCTGGTTCTGGACCCGAGCAGGGAAGGGAACCTGGACCGGGCTCTAGGGGCCATCTCTCTGGAGTTTGAGTCCACTATGGTGAGTTTGTCCTTCCTGTGTCCTGTGAAGACGTCTGTCTGTGTGACGCTGCATCAGAGACGTCTGTCTTCGTCCCTGCAGCCCACGAAGTTCATGGTGGGGACGGAGCAGGGCGTGGTCGTGTCCTGTAACAGGAAGGCAAAGACTCCGGCAGAGAAGATCGTCTGTACGTATGACAGTCATCACGGACCCGTCTACGCCCTGCAGAGGAACCCCTTCTTCCCCAAAAACTTCCTGACCGTGGGGGACTGGACCGCTCGCATCTGGTCTGAAGACATCAGGGAGTCGTCCATCATGTGGACCAGGTGAGGAGGACGACATTTATGACTTCTTCATTTAACGGCCCCAAATCTTTTATTCTGAGATCTGTGTGTGTGTGTTAAACACCTGGTTGTGTGTGTGTGTGTGTGTGTGTGTGTGTGTGTTAAACACCTGGTTGTGTGTGTGTGTGTTAAACACCTGGTTGTGTGTGTGTGTGTGTGTGTGTGTGTGTGTGTGTGTGTGTGTGTGTGTGTGTGTGTGTGTGTGTGTGTGTGTGTGTGTGTGTGTGTGTGTGTCCTCAGGTATCAGATGTCGTACCTTAGTGACGCCTGTTGGAGTCCGGTGCGCCCGTCGGTCTTTTTCACGGTGAAGATGGACGGCACGCTGGACGCGTGGGACATCCTGTTCAAACAGAACGACCCCACGCTGAGCGTCAAGGTGTGAACACCTGTCCGCTGTGTTCAGTGTCAAACTGCAGATGAGGACGTCATTGATGATGTCACGGTGTGTTTCCGTCACCAGGTGTGTGACGAGCCTCTGTACAGCCTGCGTCTGCAGGACAACGGACGTCTGGTGGCGTGCGGCTCTCAGGGGGGCGGGGCCACGCTGCTGGAGGTTTGCTCCGGACTGTCGACCCTCCAGAAAAACGAGAAGAGTCTGCTGGCATCCGTGAGGAGAGACACACCTGCTGATCAGCTGATTGCTGTTTCCATGGAGACGCTAACATTGAGGTATCCATGGAAACGACGTGATGACTCACTGATGACTGTGTGTGCAGATGTTTGAGCGCGAGACGAAGCGAGAGAAGATCCTGGAGGCGCGGCAGAGAGAGATCCGTCTGAAGGAGAGGAGCCGCTCGGAGCAGAGCCGAGAGGAGGACGGAGGACGGGAAGACGGCGAGGACGGCCCGGATCAGCTGATCGCTCGAGCGGAGGAGGACTTCTTCAGCGTGGTGGAGGCAGAAAAAAGGAGGCGGAGCGACCGTGAGGAGCAGAGCAACGGGGTCAGAACCGAACCCTGATCCTGCATTCCGTCTTTAACTGAGACGACTTGTCCTCCATGTTTGAGTCTCTGAAGGACTAAATGTTTGTTTGTTCTTCAGGAGGACACCTGCGAAGACAAACAGGAAGAGGAAACAGAAGAGCCTGGAGCCTCACAAGAATAAGAGCGGTCTAAGATGGTTTATTTCTGTCTTTGTATTGTTTATTTCTGAGTTTGTTGAAGGTTCCTTCACTAAACTAAACGTTTCTGTAGAAACAGGAAGTGTTCAGTCTGCCCTTCTTATTCAAATGATGCTTTTAATCTGAAGGTCTCAGGAAGTCTTCCTGTTGTTGCTGTCAGAGCAGAAAGTGTTCACACGTGAGTGCAGGTAGCAGGTCCAGAAGCTCCGCCTCTTCGCCACTCAGAGGCTGCACGAGGCGGTTGAAGAAATTTTGGCGGCTTTGTGAAGTCTGAACAGGAAGTGGCTCTGAATCAGGAAGTCATCTCCTGCCAGCACGTGCTGCTCTGCACGCCGTGTGACGGCAGAGTTCAGGTGAGCCCAGAATCAGACTAGATCAGGAGGTCCACCTGGTGTCATCAGAGACCGGGGACAGCGATGACATCCAAGACCCTCCTGACCCCCCCTGCCTCAGACCCTCAGGAGGACGAGCATGCCGGGTCTTACTGCGACACTTGGAGGTCACAGAAAACTTGAAGCTTCATATCCAGACCCCCCAGACCAGGACCAGGAGCACCAGACGACCTGCCTGACACAAGAGCCTGTGTCCCACTAAGCAAGAGAACACACCTGTCCGGACTGTGGGCGGAGCTTCACACAGGTGTGGAAGAAGAGAAGGCACAAGCGTCAGAGCGGTAACTGGACAGATTTAAAGTTGAATGAAAACCGATACCGTTTGTTACCACGGCAACCAAAACAGAAGTCCAAGGCAACCAGTATTGGGTTATTTATCATTTTAATAAACAATAACTTCAGACAAACTGAACAAAGACTAAATGTCTCAAACACGTTGACATTTCTCAAACAGAGCGGAGCTGAAAAGAAGCTCCTCCCTCTTTGACAAATGTTTGTTTCAGAAGTTATTTTCAGGATGAAGAAAATCTTAAAATCAAATATTTCAGATTTGAAGTTAACATTTGTAAAAAATTTAAAGTTCAGTCTGTAGCTCCGCCCCCTAGTGTTTAAAATGAGTACTGCAGTCTAAACTCTAATCATCACAGAGAGCTCTGTTTAGCCAGCTCTGCATGTAGAGACACTGTAGCTTCAGTGTTTAGCCAGCTCTGCATGTGGTGGACACTGTAGCTTCAGTGTTTAGCCAGCTCTGCATGTGGTGGACACTGTAGCTTCAGTGTTTAGCCAGCTCTGCATGTAGTGGACACTGTAGCTTCAGTGTTTAGCCAGCTCTGCATGTGGTGGACACTGTAGCTTCAGTGTTTAGCCAGCTCTGCATGTGGTGGACACTGTAGCTTCAGTGTTTAGCCAGCTCTGCATGTGGTGGACACTGTAGCTTCAGTGTTTAGCCAGCTCTGCATGTGGTGGACACTGTAGCTTCAGTGTTTAGCCAGCTCTGCATGTGGTGGACACTGTAGCTTCAGTGTTTAGCCAGCTCTGCATGTGGTGGACACTGTAGCTTCAGTGTTTAGCCAGCTCTGCATGGGTCTGTAAAGCTTTCTGCGTTCTAACCTCTCTCCATGTTTCATCTCCAACATTGATCCTAGTTTGAGCAGCTTTCTGCTGCTGGAGCTTATTAGAAACATGCAGAGGCTTTTTAGCTCGGGTACAGTTTTTAAAAGAAGCAGAAGTTTTTTTTCTCTGTAACTTGAAACCACTCAAGGACTGCTCTGTGGGCGGAGCCAGTCTTGTTTCTATGGTAACGGGATGGTAGAGGTGACAGACGGTTTGTTCTTTGTGTGATTTCTAATAAACTCTTTTCTTCTTGTCCTGATCTGTTTTTGACAGACGAACACACTGTGTGTGTGTGTGTGTGTGTGTGTGTGTGTGTGTGTGTGTGTGTGTGTGTGTGTGTGTGTGTGTGTGTTTTATATTTCACTCTGACATGTTCGAGTTCTGTCTCAGCTCCAGGTGTACCGGGGGAGGGCCACAGGAGTGGGCAGGAGAAAGGGTCGGTGATGGGCGGGGTTCAGGGCAGGTGAGGGGGTGGGGAGGAGAGGCGGAGGGTTGTCACCTCCCCTTTGGCCCCGATGATGTCGTGCTCTGTGTCGACGAAGTCGTTTCCCTGTGACTGGTTGGGTCTCCTCAGTGGGGGCGTGGCCTGTGGCAGAGTTGAGTGGCGTCCGCTCCACAACTAGCTCTCTGGCCGCCTCCTCCTCCGGCTGCTCCATGCCGTGGTTGCTCCTCTTGGCTCCTCGCAGCAGGTCGTTCAGGTAGTTGCTCCTCTCGATGGCGTGACCCCTGCTGGAGTTAAAGAGCTCCAACGCTGCCGCAGGATCCACGCCGTCCACGTCTATGAGATACCTGCAGACCAGGTATCCGGTGCGGTTCAGGCCGTGCGTGCAGTGGACTCCAACCAGCTTGTCATTGTCCGAGTTCTCCTGCAGGAAGTGAGTGACAGCTCGTTTGAAACTCAGGATGACGGCGTCTGAGGGGACCCGTTGACCCTGGGTGGGGATCTTGATGTAGGAGACGGACTGCGGGACGTCACTCCGCTTGTAGTATTTCCAGCTGAACGTCAGGTCGACGATCAGACCCAGGTCCTGGTTCTGACTCTGCACCGAGTCCAGCAGGTCCCACAGACCGAACGTCTCCGCCTCAGATACACGGCGGTTGGGTTTTAAAGGCACTTTGAAGGCGATGAAGCGAGTCCCCGGTATCCTGTGTCCTACAGGACGGTACTCCAGCCACCTGTCTGGAACGCCATTCTTCTTCTTCTTCTTTTTACCACCAGGAGGCATCTCAGCGCCGCTCCGACCTGCAACACCAACGAGTCCAAAGTGTTCAGTACGCTTAGAAACGATCTGTCCTTCTAATGACGGTCGATTAAAGGAAAGAAATTTGATTGGGCGGTTAGAGAGCGCGTGCAGGGTCTGACGTGTTCGCGCGGATCAAACAAGTACCGTTTGGTTTAAATCTGTTACCATGACAACCGTTCAGATCAGGTCTGACATGAAGAAGCGACAGAGACTCTGAGCAGACTGAGGTGACACGTGGTGACACGAGGTGACACGTGGTGACACGCGGTGACACGCGGTGACACGAGGTGACACGTGGTGACACGCGGTGACACGCGGTGACACGCGGTGACACGCGGTGACACGTGGTGACACGAGGTGACACGTGGTGACACGAGGTGACACGAGGTGACACGTGGTGACACGAGGTGACACGAGGTGACACGTGGTGACACGAGGTGACACGAGGTGACACGAGGTGACACGTGGTGACACGAGGTGACACGAGGTGACACGTGGTGACACGTGGTGACACGTGGTGACACGAGGTGACACGTGGTGACACGTGGTGACACGAGGTGACACGCGGTGACACGCGGTGACACGAGGTGACACGTGGTGACACGCGGTGACACGCGGTGACACGCGGTGACACGAGGTGACACGAGGTGACACGTGGTGACACGTGGTGACACGAGGTGACACGTGGTGACACGTGGTGACACGAGGTGACACGAGGTGACACGTGGTGACACGAGGTGACACGAGGTGACACGTGGTGACACGAGGTGACACGTGGTGACACGTGGTGACACGTGGTGACACGAGGTGACACGTGGTGACACGTGGTGACACGAGGTGACACGCGGTGACACGCGGTGACACGCGGTGACACGAGGTGACACGTGGTGACACGCGGTGACACGCGGTGACACGCGGTGACACGAGGTGACACGAGGTGACACGTGGTGACACGTGGTGACACGAGGTGACACGTGGTGACACGTGGTGACACGAGGTGACACGAGGTGACACGTGGTGACACGAGGTGACACGTGGTGACACGTGGTGACACGAGGTGACACGAGGTGACACGTGGTGACACGTGGTGACACGAGGTGACACGAGGTGACACGTGGTGACACGTGGTGACACGTGGTGACACGAGGTGACACGTGGTGACACGAGGTGACACGTGGTGACACGTGGTGACACGTGGTGACACGTGGTGACACGAGGTGACACGTGGTGACACGTGGTGACACGTGGTGACACGTGGTGACACGAGGTGACACGCGGTGACACGAGGTGACACGTGGTGACACGTGGTGACACGAGGTGACACGTGGTGACACGCGGTGACACGAGGTGACACGAGGTGACACGTGGTGACACGTGGTGACACGAGGTGACACGTGGTGACACGTGGTGACACGTGGTGACACGTGGTGACACGAGGTGACACGCGGTGACACGAGGTGACACGTGGTGACACGTGGTGACACGAGGTGACACGTGGTGACACGTGGTGACACGTGGTGACACGAGGTGACACGAGGTGACACGAGGTGACACGTGGTGACACGAGGTGACACGTGGTGACACGAGGTGACACGTGGTGACACGAGGTGACACGCGGTGACACGAGGTGACACGAGGTGACACGTGGTGACACGTGGTGACACGAGGTGACACGTGGTGACACGAGGTGACACGAGGTGACACGAGGTGACACGCGGTGACACGAGGTGACACGAGGTGACACGTGGTGACACGAGGTGACACGAGGTGACACGAGGTGACACGAGGTGACACGAGGTGACACGCGGTGACACGAGGTGACACGAGGTGACACGTGGTGACACGAGGTGACACGTGGTGACACGAGGTGACACGAGGTGACACGTGGCCAAGCAGCAGCCTTACAGTCATCAATGGTTAAACACATGGAGTGTGCCGAGACATCAAAGTTGGATGGTACGCCGTGGCCACGCCCTTTAACGAACTAACGTGCGGAGCACAACGAGAGATCTACAACATGTCCAGAACACACTGACACTGAGTTTATGATGATCGGATAAACACTTTTGTAGGAGTTCGTTCAAATAGCTAACCTGTGAAAAAGGAATGTCGGCCATTTTTCTTACATTCAAAAAAATATGGCGGACTTCCTGTTTGGTTATGACTATGGGTGTAAGAGGATTTTATGTAGCTCCTGACATGCCCAATGAGCATAAAAAATGTCATGTATGTAGGACAAAAAAACCTCTATGGGGAGGCCATTTTTAAAATTTCAAGGGGGCGCCACTGAGTCATTTAGCCACGCCCACTTTCTCGACCCACATGACAAGTTTAATTTCTCTACTGGGATCATGTGTGTGATGTTTGATGACTCTACGCCTATAATAAGGCCCTTAACAAACTACTTCCTGTTTGTTGTGACGGCCTCTGAGGAAATAACGTGAAGAGCACAACAAGAGATCTTCAACATGTCTTCAACACACTGACTTTGTGTTAAACGCTTTTATAGGAGTTCAAATAGCTAACCTGTGAAACGAGAATTTGAAGCACTCAAAAAAAACATGGCGGACTTCCTGTTTGGTTTGGACTCTGGGTGTAAGAGGATTTTATGTGAGATCTCACATGCTTAATGTGCATAAAAAATGTTCATGCACGTAGGACGAAAAAACATCAATGGGGAGGCCATTTTGAAAATGTGAAGGGGGGGCCACTGAGTCATTTTGAGCATTTTTTTTGACGAAACTACTAAAATGTCCATTTTCATCGCCAGACCTGATGACGGTGGAGATTTTGATGAGTTTTCATTCACGTTGAGGCGTCAAAGAGACGGACCGGATCATTAGAGTCCTTCACACTGGTCAGTGCTTCGGTCCCTGAGGAAGTTTCGTACCAGGATGGACCAGGACCAGGACTCCGTGGGGGGTCAGAACCTGCAGCTGGAGGATCCTCAAAGCGTCGGAAGACCTGCAACAACAATCACAACACTTAGCTGTTAGCATCACAGCACGCCGCCGGTGCGACAGCCACGAGTCCACGCACGCCGGAAATGACGTAGCTTGTGCGCGTGAGGAACAGGAAGAGGTTACGCATCGACGCTGGGTCGGAGACCCCGGAAGCGTGCTTGCTTTGTTTACAGTCTGCTCTTTGTTTGAGGGAAAGTCCGCAGAAAATGTCTAAAAAAAGATGCACGAGCGCAGAGAAGCGGAGGCTGCGCGCGCTGATCGAGCAGCAGCTCGCGACGGCGGCGGAAGAAATCTTCAGGCTGCTGAAGGAGCGCGAGGAGGAGCGCGAGGACACCGACACCGAGGAGCTGAAGGAGCGGCTCACCGAGCTCATCACCGCCGCCGTGGAACACATCTTCACCGGCTTCAGAGCGAGCAGAGCGGCCGAGGGAGGAGCGGAGGAGCCCGGTGAGAGTCTTAGAACCGGAGCTCACACAGGGGGCTCTGAGGGGGGGGGGGGGGTGCAGACAGTCTGTAGAGGTGGCGTGCAGACAGTCTGTAGAGGTGGCGTGCAGACAGTCTGTAGAGGTGGCGTGCAGACAGTCTGTAGAGATGGCGTGCAGACAGTCTGTAGAGATGGCGTGCAGACAGTCTGTAGAGGTGGCGTGCAGACAGTCTGTAGAGGTGGCGTGCAGACAGTCTGTAGAGGTGGCGTGCAGACAGTCTGTAGAGGTGGCGTGCAGACAGTCTGTAGAGGTGGCGTGCAGACAGTCTGTAGAGGTGGCGTGTAGACAGTCTGTAGAGACGGTAGAGGTGGCGTGCAGACAGTCTGTAGAGATGGCGTGCAGACAGTCTGTAGAGATGGCGTGCAGACAGTCTGTAGAGGTGGCGTGCAGACAGTCTGTAGAGACGGTAGAGGTGGCGTGCAGACAGTCTGTAGAGATGGCGTGCAGACAGTCTGTAGAGATGGCGTGCAGACAGTCTGTAGAGACGGTAGAGGTGGCGTGCAGACAGTCTGTAGAGACGGTAGAGGTGGCGTGCAGACAGTCTGTAGAGGTGGCGTGCAGACGGTCTGTAGAGGTGGCGTGCAGACAGTCTGTAGAGACGGCGTGCAGACAGTCTGTAGAGGTGGCGTGCAGACAGTCTGTAGAGATGGCGTGCAGACAGTCTGTAGAGATGGCGTGCAGACGGTCTGTAGAGGTGGCGTGCAGACAGTCTGTAGAGACGGCGTGCAGACAGTCTGTAGAGGTGGCGTGCAGACAGTCTGTAGAGATGGCGTGCAGACAGTCTGTAGAGATGGCGTGCAGACAGTCTGTAGAGGTGGCGTGCTGACAGTCTGTAGAGGTGGCGTGCAGACAGTCTGTAGAGGTGGCGTGCAGACAGTCTGTAGAGGTGGCGTGCAGACAGTCTGTAGAGGTGGCGTGCAGACAGTCTGTAGAGGTGGCGTGCAGACAGTCTGTAGAGGTGGCGTGCAGACAGTCTGTAGAGGTGGCGTGCAGACAGTCTGTAGAGGTGGCGTGCAGACAGTCTGTAGAGGTGGCGTGCAGACAGTCTGTAGAGGTGGCGTGCAGACAGTCTGTAGAGGTGGCGTGCTGACAGTCTGTAGAGATGACCTTGATGAAGGTCAGCTGATGATAATCTGTTTGTGTGTCTCTGCAGAGTTGTGTCTCTCCGTCGGTCTCAGGAGTCTGAAGCAGAACGTCTCCGTGGTCGACAAACTGAAGGAACCTCCGCCTGGCTCCTCCTCCAAACACCTGGATGTTTCAGAGCACGCCGCGGCCCCTCCGGACGACCAGTCAGGTGAGGAGGAGGAAGAGGAGGAGGAGGATGAAGAGGTGACACCCCACTGCTGCAGAGTGTGCGGGAAGTCTTTCGACAGGAAAGGTTTCTTAATGAAGCACGTTGAAAAACATTTAAAGGAGGCGGAGTTTCAGTGCGGTCTGTGTGGCGACTCTTTGGAGTCGAGCGACGGACTGAAGCTGCATCTTCAGACGCACCGCGACAGCAGCCGCACCTGCCACATCTGTGGGAAGAAGTTTCCCTCCATCAGGGCGCAGGAGACGCACCTGAGGCTGCACACCGGAGAGAAACCTTTCAGCTGCCACGTCTGCGGGAAAGGCTTCAATCAGAAAGGTAACATGGTGACGCACATGAGGACCCACACAGCGGAGAAACCTTTCAGCTGCTCCGTCTGTCAGAAAGAGTTCAGCCACACTGGCTCCCTGGAGCGACACATGAAGGCCCACGACGGACAGACGCCGTTCATCTGCAAAGTCTGTGGATCCGGCTTCAGCAAGAGCACCGAGCTCAGGAGACACGCCCGCAGCCACGACGGGGACCGCTCCGGAGCCGTCAGGAGCAGATGCAGGAAGGCCAGCCTGGGGCCGTCTCACCGCTGCACCGTCTGTGGAAGCGCCTTTCACAACAGAGGGAACTTTGTGCGGCACGCAGAGACTCACCAAAACGATCCAGAGTGTCGCTGTGGCGTCTGTGGAGAGCAGTCCGAGTCCTCGGAGAGTCTGCAGGTCCACATCCAGAGCCACAGAGAGAGCAGTCGGGTCTGCGACATTTGTGGAGTCAGCTTCAGGGACATGGAGATCCACAGGAGAACGCACACTGGACAGAAACCATTCAGCTGCAAAGACTGTGGGAAAGACTTCCCCCGGAAAGGCTCTCTGGAGAGACACATGAAGCTGCACGCCGGCGACCGGCCTTACATCTGTGAGTTCTGCGGAAAGACCTTTGTGGAGAACACGGTCCTGAAGAGACACATCAAGAGCCACACGGGGGGGAAACCCCGGATTTACTCCTGTGACATTTGTGGGAAGAAGTTCACCATGAGCCAGCATCTGGACGTGCATAAGAGGATCCACACCGGGGAGAAACCGTACTCCTGCAGGGAGTGTGGGAAAAACTTCCGACAGATCGGTAACCTGGACTCACACATGAGGATCCACACGGGGGAGAAGCCGTTCATCTGCAGCCTCTGTGGGAAGAGGTTCCGCCAGAAGATCTCGCTGGAGACGCACGAGCGCTTCCACAAGAAGGAGAAGGCGTTCAGCTGCCAGCTGTGCAGCAAAGCCTTCGTCCAGAAGATCGACCTCAAGAGACACATGCTGACTCACACCGGGGAGAAACCCTACAGCTGCCCCATCTGTGGGAAGCGCTACCAGGAGAAACGCTCTGTGGGCTCTCACATGAAGGTTCACGCCGGAGAGCGAGCAGTCAAAGAGCCAGCTGGGAGTCCAAACCTGAAGGGACCAGAAGGGGTCCAGGCCCAGTTCATCCAACTCTGATTCTAATGAGGACAATACTTGTTTCATAGACCCACAGCTGGGACGCCAACAAGGACCCGGTCCGGCTGGAGTCCAGCGTGCCCAGGAAACCAACAAGAACTCTTGTAGGAACGTTTGGGTCATGTGGTGTCTGTGAACAGAACTGATCCAACATGAGCTGTTCTGATTGGTCCATCAGGCAGTGACATCACAGGAATGAGTTCCACTGAGAGTTCAGAACCACACATGTCCTGCCAGCAGAAAGGTCAAAGGTCAGCTCAGGATGTCTGACTCTAAAGTCTGTGAGGCGCAGCATGAACTGAACAGGAAGCAGCTCTATGTGGGGTTAAAGGTCATTAAAGTCTCCACTCTAACAAACGTTAACGTGTGTGTGTGTGTGTGTGTGTGTGTGTACACGTACACACACATATATATATATATATATATATATATATATATATATATATATATATATATATATATATATATATATATATAAATAAATACAGATGGATGGAGACTCAGCCGCCTGAAAGTGAAGCCAAAACATTTAGAGCTCCTCCTGCTGACTGGCTGCAGTATAGGTCATAAGCTCTCACACACACACAGACTGTGAATGCACACACTGAACACACACACACACACACTGTGAACACACACACACTGAACAGATAGATAGATAGATACTTTATTGATCCTGAGGGAAATTCAGGGCATCCAGTAGCAGTATACAGACAGGCAGGACACAAGACATTAGTTACTATACAATCCACTCACGTCGGAGCACAGGTGAGAACACACACACACTGAACACACACACACTGAACACACACACACTGAACACACACACACTGTGAACACACACACACTGAACACACACACACTGTGAACACACACTGAACACACACACACTGAACACACACACTGAACACACACACACTGAACACACACACACTGAACACACACACACTGAACACACACACACTGTGAACACACACTGAACACACACACACTGAACACACACACACTGAACACACACACACTGAACACACACACACTGAACACACACACACTGTGAACACACACTGAACACACACACACTGTGAACACACACACACTGTGAACACACACACACTGAACACACACACACTGAACACACACACACTGTGAACACACACACTGAACACACACACACTGAACACACACTGCTAAAGTGTTGAACACTCATGTTCATGAACTCTCCTTCAGACATGAGCAGCCGAGTGACGAGTTCATCTTCAGTGGATGCTCTGACTCCTGTTCTCTGGCAGCTGATTGGTCAGAATCAAAGTGTTGATTCATTCATTGGTTGTTAGAACAGAGAACAGCTCATGAACAGTTCACTGTTTGACCTTTGACCTTGTTTCTGTCACATAAACATGACGTCACCTCCAATAAAACAACGTGTGACGACTTCACTGAAGGCAGGATTTATTATGATCAATCAATCAGCTGTTCTGGTTTTATGACGTCATCACAGACTGTCTATTGTCTCCGCCTGATCTGTGAGGATCAGAGCAGTCTGTTCCGCCTCCCGTCCAGCAGGGGGCGCTGTCGGAACTCGGTGTGTTTACGTCTCGTCCAGTCTCCGGTGTCCGTCCCCGCCGCTGGCTGTCTTTGTTGGCAGAAAAAGGAGCAGGATGTGCGGGGTGCAGCTGCTGCGGGTCTCGGTCCAGGAGCGGATGAGCGCCGCCGTTGAAGCCTTCCTGCTGCAGCTGGAAGAAGAAGAAGAAGCGGCTGAGATCCCGGCGCTGAGAGCGCTGCTCACCGAGCGGCTCACGGCGGCCGCGGAGGAGATCGTCGCTCTGTTTGAGGAAACCGTGGCGGAGTACGAAGAGCGCGTGGAGCGCTCAGAGCGCGAGATCTGCCGCCAGAGGAGGCTGCTCGATGCCGTGCTGAAGCCCGAGGTCAGGCTGCACAGAGCAGGTCAGTCCCTGCACCCGGGACCCGGAGGACCCGGAGGACCCGCGGCGTCACGGGCTAACAGCATGTCAGCTACTCCGTTAGCAGGAGAAACTACAACTCACAGCGGTCTTTGCCTCGGGAATACCGCACAGCCTTGTGGTAGTTGTGGTTTTCTAATGTCAGTAATAAGTAACGGGTCCGAGTGTGAACAAATATTTAATTTCAGAACACTTTAAATCCAATAAGTCTGAATAATCGAGCCCAGAGCGACTCTGAAGGAGCTCTCGGTGTGTCAGTAACTGAACATGAACTGACCTTTGACCCTCAGAGTCGATTCATGGGGCCTTTTTCTCTAGTAAATTTATATTAGTGTAGACTTATAACAAATCGATCAGATGGAGCCCACATTCTTTATTATCATTTATAATGTTTAATTTATTCTAATATCAAAGAACAGGTTCAATGAAAGCAGACAAGGAGACATCAACAGTAAAACAATGATGAATAAATAAGAGTGAGAAGATATCAGTAACATGATTTAATATTCTTTAGTTTTTGTCCCTTTTAAATATGAAACACAATGAAATAAACAGGAGAACAGAAGAGGAGGACAGGTCACTCCTTCTTTAGTACAGGTCACTCCTTCTTTAGTACAGGTCACTCCTTCTTTAGTACAGGTCACTCCTTCTTTAGTACAGGTCACTCCTTCTTTAGTACAGGTCACTCCTTTAGTACAGGTCACTCCTTCTTTAGTACAGGTCACTCCTTCTTTAGTACAGGTCACTCCTTCTTTAGTACAGGTCACTCCTTTAGTACAGGTCACTCCTTCTTTAGTACAGGTCACTCCTTCTTTAGTACAGGTCACTCCTTCTTTAGTACAGGTCACTCCTTTAGTACAGGTCACTCCTTCTTTAGTACAGGTCACTCCTTCTTTAGTACAGGTCACTCCTTCTTTAGTACAGGTCACTCCTTCTTTAGTACAGGTCACTCCTTCTTTAGTACAGGTCGCTCCTTCTTTAGTACAGGTCACTCCTTCTTTAATACAGGTCACTCCTTCTTTAGTACAGGTCACTCCTTTAGTACAGGTCACTCCTTCTTTAGTACAGGTCACTCCTTTAGTACAGGTCACTCCTTCTTTAGTACAGGTCACTCCTTCTTTAGTACAGGTCACTCCTTCTTTAGTACAGGTCACTCCTTCTTTAGTACAGGTCACTCCTTCTTTAGTACAGGTCACTCCTTCTTTAGTACAGGTCACTCCTTCTTTAGTACAGGTCACTCCTTCTTTAGTACAGGTCACTCCTTCTTTAGTACAGGTCACTCCTTCTTTAGTACAGGTCACTCCTTCTTTAGTACAGGTCACTCCTTTAGTACAGGTCACTCCTTTAGTACAGGTCACTCCTTCTTTAGTACAGGTCACTCCTTCTTTAGTACAGGTCACTCCTTCTTTAGTACAGGTCACTCCTTTAGTACAGGTCACTCCTTCTTTAGTACAGGTCACTCCTTCTTTAGTACAGGTCACTCCTTCTTTAGTACAGGTCACTCCTTCTTTAGTACAGGTCACTCCTTCTTTAGTACAGGTCACTCCTTCTTTAGTACAGGTCTCTCCTTCTTTAGTACAGGTCACTCCTTCTTTAGTACAGGTCACTCCTTCTTTAGTACAGGTCACTCCTTCTTTAGTACAGGTCACTCCTTCTTTAGTACAGGTCACTCCTTTAGTACAGGTCACTCCTTTAGTACAGGTCACTCCTTCTTTAGTACAGGTCACTCCTTCTTTAGTACAGGTCACTCCTTCTTTAGTACAGGTCACTCCTTTAGTACAGGTCACTCCTTCTTTAGTACAGGTCACTCCTTCTTTAGTACAGGTCACTCCTTCTTTAGTACAGGTCGCTCCTTTAGTACAGGTCACTCCTTCTTTAGTACAGGTCACTCCTTTAGTACAGGTCACTCCTTTAGTACAGGTCACTCCTTTAGTACAGGTCACTCCTTCTTTAGTACAGGTCACTCCTTCTTTAGTACAGGTCACTCCTTTAGTACAGGTCACTCCTTTAGTACAGGTCACTCCTTCTTTAGTACAGGTCACTCCTTCTTTAGTACAGGTCACTCCTTCTTTAGTACAGGTCACTCCTTCTTTAGTACAGGTCACTCCTTCTTTAGTACAGGTCACTCCTTCTTTAGTACAGGTCACTCCTTCTTTAGTACAGGTCACTCCTTCTTTAGTACAGGTCACTCCTTCTTTAGTACAGGTCACTCCTTCTTTAGTACAGGTCACTCCTTCTTTAGTACAGGTCACTCCTTCTTTAGTACAGGTCACTCCTTCTTTAGTACAGGTCACTCCTTCTTTAGTACATGTCACTCCTTCTTTAGTACAGGTCACTCCTTCTTTAGTACAGGTCACTCCTTCTTTAGTACATGTCACTCCTTCTTTAGTACAGGTCACTCCTTCTTTAGTACAGGTCACTCCTTCTTTAGTACAGGTCACTCCTTCTTTAATACAGGTCTCTCCTTCTTTAGTACAGGTCACTCCTTCTTTAGTACAGGTCACTCCTTCTTTAGTACAGGTCACTCCTTCTTTAGTACAGGTCACTCCTTCTTTAGTACAGGTCACTCCTTCTTTAGTACAGGTCACTCCTTCTTTAGTACAGGTCACTCCTTCTTTAGTACAGGTCTCTCCTTCTTTAGTACAGGTCACTCCTTCTTTAGTACAGGTCACTCCTTCTTTAGTACAGGTCACTCCTTCTTTAGTACAGGTCACTCCTTCTTTAGTACAGGTCACTCCTTCTTTAGCACAGGTCACTCCTTCTTTAGTACAGGTCACTCCTTTAGTACAGGTCACTCCTTCTTTAGTACAGGTCGCTCCTTCTTTAGTACAGGTCACTCCTTCTTTAGTACAGGTCACTCCTTCTTTAGTACAGGTCGCTCCTTCTTTAGTACAGGTCACTCCTTCTTTAGTACAGGTCACTCCTTCTTTAGTACAGGTCACTCCTTCTTTAGTACAGGTCACTCCTTCTTTAGTACAGGTCACTCCTTCTTTAGTACAGGTCACTCCTTCTTTAGTACAGGTCACTCCTTCTTTAGTACAGGTCTCTCCTTCTTTAGTACAGGTCACTCCTTCTTTAGTACAGGTCGCTCCTTCTTTAGTACAGGTCACTCCTTCTTTAGTACAGGTCACTCCTTTAGTACAGGTCACTCCTTCTTTAGTACAGGTCACTCCTTCTTTAGCACAGGTCACTCCTTCTTTAGTACAGGTCACTCCTTCTTTAGTGCAGGTCACTCCTTCTTTAGTACAGGTCACTCCTTATTTAGTACAGGTCACTCCTTCTTTAGTACAGGTCACTCCTTCTTTAGTACAGGTCACTCCTTCTTTAATACAGGTCTCTCCTTCTTTAGTACAGGTCACTCCTTCTTTAGTACAGGTCACTCCTTCTTTAGTACAGGTCACTCCTTTAGTACAGGTCTCTCCTTCTTTAGTACAGGTCACTCCTTCTTTAGTACAGGTCACTCCTTCTTTAGTACAGGTCACTCCTTCTTTAGTACAGGTCACTCCTTTAGTACAGGTCACTCCTTCTTTAGTACAGGTCACTCCTTCTTTAGTACAGGTCTCTCCTTCTTTAGTACAGGTCACTCCTTCTTTAGTACAGGTCACTCCTTTAGTACAGGTCACTCCTTTAGTACAGGTCACTCCTTCTTTAGTACAGGTCACTCCTTCTTTAGTACAGGTCACTCCTTCTTTAGTACAGGTCACTCCTTTAGTACAGGTCTCTCCTTCTTTAGTACAGGTCACTCCTTCTTTAGTACAGGTCACTCCTTCTTTAGTACAGGTCACTCCTTCTTTAGTACAGGTCACTCCTTTAGTACAGGTCACTCCTTTAGTACAGGTCACTCCTTCTTTAGTACAGGTCACTCCTTCTTTAGTACAGGTCACTCCTTCTTTAGTACAGGTCTCTCCTTTAGTACAGGTCACTCCTTCTTTAGTACAGGTCGCTCCTTCTTTAGTACAGGTCACTCCTTCTTTAGTACAGGTCACTCCTTCTTTAGTACAGGTCACTCCTTCTTTAGTACAGGTCACTCCTTCTTTAGTACAGGTCACTCCTTTAGTACAGGTCACTCCTTCTTTAGTACAGGTCACTCCTTCTTTAGTACAGGTCACTCCTTCTTTAGTACAGGTCACTCCTTCTTTAGCACAGGTCACTCCTTTAGTACAGGTCACTCCTTCTTTAGTACAGGTCACTACTTCTTTAGTACAGGTCACTCCTTCTTTAGTACAGGTCACTCCTTTAGTACAGGTCACTCCTTCTTTAGTACAGGTCACTCCTTCTTTAGTACAGGTCACTCCTTCTTTAGTACAGGTCACTCCTTCTTTAGTACAGGTCACTCCTTCTTTAGTACAGGTCACTCCTTTAGTACAGGTCTCTCCTTCTTTAGTACAGGTCACTCCTTCTTTAGTACAGGTCACTCCTTCTTTAGTACAGGTCACTCCTTCTTTAGTACAGGTCACTCCTTTAGTACAGGTCACTCCTTCTTTAGTACAGGTCACTCCTTCTTTAGTACAGGTCACTCCTTCTTTAGTACAGGTCACTCCTTCTTTAGTACAGGTCACTCCTTCTTTAGTACAGGTCACTCCTTCTTTAGTACAGGTCACTCCTTTAGTACAGGTCACTCCTTTAGTACAGGTCACTCCTTCTTTAGTACAGGTCACTCCTTCTTTAGTACAGGTCACTCCTTCTTTAGTACAGGTCACTCCTTTAGTACAGGTCTCTCCTTCTTTAGTACAGGTCACTCCTTCTTTAGTACAGGTCACTCCTTCTTTAGTACAGGTCACTCCTTCTTTAGTACAGGTCACTCCTTTAGTACAGGTCACTCCTTTAGTACAGGTCACTCCTTCTTTAGTACAGGTCACTCCTTCTTTAGTACAGGTCACTCCTTCTTTAGTACAGGTCTCTCCTTTAGTACAGGTCACTCCTTCTTTAGTACAGGTCGCTCCTTCTTTAGTACAGGTCACTCCTTCTTTAGTACAGGTCACTCCTTCTTTAGTACAGGTCACTCCTTCTTTAGTACAGGTCACTCCTTCTTTAGTACAGGTCACTCCTTCTTTAGTACAGGTCACTCCTTCTTTAGTACAGGTCACTCCTTCTTTAGTACAGGTCACTCCTTCTTTAGTACAGGTCACTCCTTCTTTAGTACAGGTCTCTCCTTCTTTAGTACAGGTCTCTCCTTCTTTAGTACAGGTCACTCCTTCTTTAGTACAGGTCACTCCTTCTTTAGTACAGGTCACTCCTTTAGTACAGGTCACTCCTTCTTTAGTACAGGTCACTCCTTTAGTACAGGTCGCTCCTTCTTTAGTACAGGTCACTCCTTCTTTAGTACAGGTCACTCCTTCTTTAGTACAGGTCACTCCTTCTTTAGTACAGGTCGCTCCTTCTTTAGTACAGGTCTCTCCTTCTGTGACGACCGGGCGTAATAGGCGTAACACGTGACCTCTATCACTCCCCGCTAAGTGGTTTGAGACGGACTTAATATGGCGGACCCTCCACGTGGACGCACAAACGGAGGGGTCGTGGGGCGAGGGTGTAGTGGACGGTTTGAAAAAGACCCTCAGACTCGATTCAGGGCTTCCTGTGGACAAAGGAGGCGATCACACTTTAATGTCAGACATCAAAGATTTCTTTTTGGAATCTCCTCACTTCCTCCATCTTGGAATATTTGATCAACATCAAAGTTAATCAAATATTTCATCTTTAATTTAAAGAGTTAAAAGAATCAACCAAAAGATCCGCCTGCAACAGGTGACATCATCAGTGACGTCATGAGGAGATGAAAATGAGGGCGAGATGAAGGACCAATCAAAAACACCAACAGGTTTATAATGAGACAAAGAGGCGAACTGCCCCTTTAACTGTCACTTCTGCAGCAGCAGCACATTATTGATTTCTTGATTTCACTTTTCGACATCAGTCACTGAACTCTCTCTGTGTGTGTGTCTGCAGACGTCCAGCAGCTGTCGGTGAGTAAAGAGGAGCAGCAGGAGTGGAGCCCCGGTCTGGACCAGGACCAGGACCCTGAACCCCCACACATTAAAGAGGAACAGGAGGAAGTGTGGAGCAGTCAGGAGGAAGAACAGCTTCAAGGACTGGAGGAGGCTGAGAGTACCAAGTTCCCCTTCACTCCTGTCTCTGTGAAAAGTGAAGATGATGAAGAGGAGGCTCAGTCCTCACAGCTGGAGACAGGAGCTGAGGGAGAGGACTGTGGAGGAGCAGGACCAGGGAGGGACTCAGATCCAGAGACACATTTAGGACCTGTGAGTGAAGACTCCTCTGAGACTGACGACAGCGATTTAAACTGGACTCAAACGAGCGGTCAGTCGGGCTCGGACGGTCAAAAACACAGTGAAGCTCTTGACAGTGATGCCAAGGAGAGACCCTTCCCATGCTCTTTCTGTGGGAAAAGATTCAGCCTGAAGGGGAACCTGAACAGACACATCAGGGACCACACAGGAGAGAGACCGTTCCCCTGTACTGGCTGTGAGAAATCTTTTAAAGACAGCGGCTCTCTAACGGCTCACATGAGGTGTCACACCGGCGAGCAGCCGTACAGCTGCTTGTTTTGTGGGAAGAACTTCAGCGGACGTGGAAACATGACCCGACACATGAGGATCCACACTGGAGAGAAACCCTTCACTTGCTCGCTTTGCAGTAAAAGTTTTCATGTCAAAGAACACCTGAACAGACACATGAAGTACCACACTGGGGAGAAACCATTCAGCTGCTCCATCTGTGGGAAAGGTTGTGCCCAGAAAACTGACTTGAAGAAACACATGAGGGTTCACACAGGGGAGAAACCATTCAGTTGTCCATTCTGTGGGAAGTGTTGTGCTGAGAAAGGAGATCTAACCAAACATATGAGGGTTCACACCGGAGAGAAACCATTCAGCTGCAACATCTGCGGGAAACGTTGTGCCCAGAAGGGGAGCCTTAAGATTCACATGAGAGTTCACACAGGAGAGAAACCATTCAGCTGCTTGGTCTGTGGGAAACGTTTCACTGTGACTGGACATCTGAAGAGGCACATGAAACTTCACACGGTGGCAGACAGTCAGGAGGCGGAGCCAACAGATACCACTTCAATCAAAGGACAACAGGAAGTGCAGCCTGTTGAACTGATTCAGGCGTAGTGATGGTCAGGTGATCAGTAGAGAGTTTTAACCCTCCAATCAGAGAGCTTGTGTTCAAACTGCTTCTCAGACTGTCATCTATCAATCATTATGTCAGTGATGTAAATGATCAAATACATGAATTCATAATGTGAGACGGGAGGAGGTATCCACTTTCATCACGATCAGAAGTGTTTTTTTTCCCATGGTGCCTCTGTGATCTGGGGGTGTGGCCGACCTGTGAAGCAGACGGCGCGCTTTAACTGAATCCTCAAAGATGAAAAAGTGAGCCTACAGAAGACTTCATGCTCTCACAGGTAGATCGTCCCCGCCCTCTAAAACGACCTTCAGGAGCGTCATGTGAGGCGTGTCTTTATATGTTAGGTAGATTAAGAACTACTTCCTCATTGGTCCATCAGTACCTAAGGTGAGGTCAGGTACTCGCTAAATTAGATTCAACACGAGGCTTGTTAACTCCTCCAATCAGGCTCCATCTCTCCTGTGACATCACTGGTGCCCCGCCCTGTCTCCGGGGTGACGGCGAGGTGACGCAGGCGGAGGACGTTCCGCTGAAGTCATGTGATCATGTTACACCTGCGAGTCACCCCGACATCCTGATGGTAAATCACCATGGGAACAGTGTGTCCGCTTGTTGTGCTCGACTCGGAGACAGACGTGACGAAGCAGAGTGTCTCCTGCTGTTTTCATGATTCCAGAATGTTCTTCTTGACTGTCGTCACTTTATGTTGATTTTCATTTCACTTTTTAACAGACCGTCCAATAAATGTGATCAGAAGAGTCTTTGAACGTATGTGTGAAAGTAACCTCTGAACTTCAGACAGTGTGCAGGACTGTTTACTGTGGAGGATTTTTGGTTTTTTGCTGCCAACAACAGGTGTTGATGTCAAAGTTCAAAATTCTGGTTTCTTGACAGCATGTCCCCGAAACAGGATGTTGTTGTGATGATAGTTGATCTGTGTCTTTGACAGTGAAGGACGTTAAGTATCTGAGCTGTCGACGAGTCAGAACAACAGAAGAAGAAGAAGAAGAGTCCAAACATCTGTTTTAGGATGAACTGACCAACATGTTCTCTGAGTTCATGAATAAACTATATGACTGATCACTCTCTCACTCTCACACACACACACACACACACACACACACACACACACACACACACACACACACACATTAAAACCTGTTATAATAAACGTGTAAGTGTATCTTGAAATATGACGGGATTTATTTTCCGTCCAGTAGTTGGCCTTAGAGCAAACTGGGCGTAAACAGCAGAGGAAGAAGAGGAGGAGACCGGAAGTAACGGTCCGTGTTGGAAGTGTGTGATCGGAGCAGAGATGGACCGATACTTGAAGCTGCTGCACGAGGACCTGACACCTGAGCACGAGCCCAGAGGAGCAGGTATATCCAGCATGTGTCACAGTTTACTGCTATGCTACCCTGGTCTCAAACCTCCATACACAGCCTGTTAGCCGCAGCTAAGGATGCTACCTTTAGAGCAGACCCCCCCCCCCCCCCCCCCCCCCCGTGAAGGGTTCAGCCTGCTTAAAGGACCAATCAGAGAGCTGCTCTCTTCCTGTGTGATCATGAAGGAAACCTGCTGTGTTGAAGCTTCTCTGACAACAATGCAGCAGCCAGTATGTCCTCCTTCTAACTGTAGATTCTGCTCCTGGATTTGTTTGGACCGTGCAGTTCCGCTGTTGAACCACCAGGTGCTAACGGGGCATCTCGACCGTCCATGTGCTCTTCTGTAAAGTTTTATGTACGTAACTATACAAATGATCATTGATGGAAGTGTTTCTCTGTATTTCAGTTTTACCTTCAGACATCCAACAGGTGCGGGAACCGGACGTCAGAGTGACGGCGTGAAAAAGAAGAGTAAAGTTCAGTGAAGCAGAGACTGAGTGTGGCTGCTGCTCAGATCTGTGAACTGTTTGAAACTACGATAGAAGAGTACGAGAAGCAGCTGAGTCGATCCAGAGAGACTCCTCAGTCTTCCTCTTCCTCTTCACACAGCAGGTCTGATCTAACACACACTGAGTGCGTTCACTGTGCAGGGTGTAAACACGTTCATATTATATTCTTTTGTTTTACTTAGTGAGAGGAGCAACAGTGAGAACAGTGCCACCCATTGGTCAAATCACTGTACTACAACATCCATGATCCAAACGCGTCTTTTCAAAGTTGAACATAAAAACATCAGCTTTGTAGACAGACAGTGATAATACGTGTTTTTATGGATTGCTTCATCTTGATAAATGTGTGGATCGTGAAGATGATGAAGAGGAGGCTCAGTCCTCACAGCTGGAGACAGGAGCTGAGGGAGAGGACTGTGGATTAGCAGGACCAGAGAGGGACTCAGATCCAGAGACACATTTAGGACCTGTGAGTGAAGTCAAGACTGAAGACTCTTCTGAAGCTGAGGATGAAGGCAGTGATGATCAGAGGGAGAACAGAAAACATCCATCGGGTTCAAAACGTGGAAAAAAATACAATTAAAACAGCAAAGACCGGAATGGCTTCTGACCAGACACAGGATAATTCACACAGGAGAGAAACCCTTCAGCTGCAAACTGTGTGAAAAAATATTCACTTGGCATGAACAGTCAAAGAAAATACAAATGTTTCGATGTTCAGACTTCAGAGCTTCATCCAAACCCTGTGGAGAAAAGAGAGACCCAGACAGAAGCTGTGAAAACCTCCACAGATAAGAAACCACACAGCTGCTCTGACTGTGGGAAAACATTCAGAAGCGAGCCGTCTCTGACCAGACACGAGATAATTCACACAGAAGAAAGAGCCTTCAGCTGCTCAGACTGTGGGAAAACATTTATAAAGAAATGGAGAATGAACAAACACATGAAAATTTATACGGGAGAAACCTGTGAGCTGCTCTGAGTGCAGTAAATCTTTTAGAAACGATAAATGTCGAAAAATTCACAAGAAAGTTCACACAGAGGATCAAGCATTAGCATTGTTTGATGAAAAAAGAGAGACAGGACAGAAGCTGATGGAGAGAGGGCCTCAGGTCCTGGGGGACATTTAGGACCAAAGACTGAGAGGTGGACTGAAGACTCTGATGAAGCTGAGACGGACTGGAGAGAGACCAGAGAGCATCGGTCAGGTTTAAACTGAAAGAACTCACGCAGCTGCTCCGATAAGGAATAACTTCGGACCTGACAGGATTCACACAGGAGAGAAACCCTTCAGCTGCTCTGAATGTGATAAAAACATTTACAGTAGTCTCCTCAGTACATTTGTCTGAAGAGGTGGAGGGACTAAAAACAAAGCAACACGTCGGATGGATTGAACTTGCTAATAAACTTTAATGTATTTACACTCATCACTTTATAAAACATCCTCTCAGTTTGAAAGATGATCTTTGATGATTGACGGGTAAATATGTTTGTGTCCTCACAGAGCGCTGCATCATGTCCATCACCGTGTGTCTCCTCACTCCTCGTCCTGCTGCTGGATTTCTTTGTTGATGACGTTTCTGAAGAGCGAGAGGAGGGGCCTCTGGCGGCGCTCGTCCCAGCTCCTCATGAAGCCTCCGTAGCGTTTGCCGGCTGGTGGGGCGTTCCAGCGAAAGTGCTGAATCTTGTACTCGCCATATTTCTTTGTGTCTTCACGCTCCTTCCCCTGACCTTCAGCTGTTGTTTTGCGTCCAAGCTCGCGCCTCCTCATCTCTGCAGGGGAAACCTTAGCTGACTCCTCCTCCACGCCGTTGGAGGTTTTAATGGAGCGGCGCTTCCTCTCAACAGGCTTCCCCCAGCGGAAGTGCTCCATGGCCTGAGGAGCGGAGGAGGATGAAAGGTCGGATGGAGGTCGGAGGTCGCTGGGGATTTTGGGAGTCTGGCCTGAGAGATCTGATTGACAGAGCTGGATACAGACCCTGCAGGAGAGGACAGGAAGGGGCGGAGTCAGAGAGGAGCAGCAGGTCAGGAAGTGTGTGTGTGTGTGTGTGTGTGACCTTCATGCTGCTCTCAGAGTTGACGTCCTGACAGCTCGGATGCTCCATGCACTCACTGTCGGCTCCTCTGGCCACGCCCACCATCGCCAACAACCACCAGTAGCCACACAGAAGCCATTCTCCTGCTGGCCAATCAGATGCAGAGTAAAGAGTGTGTTGATGATGTCATGTGTCTACAGGAGGTTAGCGTGTGCACTCTCTCTGTCTTCCTCCTTTTAAAGGTTTTATTTGAACCCGGGACCTGGACTCTGTCAGCCAATGAGCACGAGGCTCCCGGCGTCCCTCTGACCGTGTCCCCTGTCCCGGACTCTAAAGGTCAATAAAGTTTGATGTGGTTTCATTTGAACTGAAGCTTCAGACAGGTGAACGTTTTTTTTCTTCTCTTCTCTGAATCATCGATGGAGAGAAGTCTTGTGTTGTTGTTGCCGTGGTAACAAACAGGTATCTTTATCACTCTGATGTTTATATAATGATTGATTACAGCAAACAGAATTCAGGATGAAGGCTTATCTTTAACTTTTCATTAGTTTTTAGTATTTTAATGACATTACCAAAATAAGACACAACAGATGACGTCATCTATAAATAAACAAATAATAAAACTCACCGCTGTCCTCGATTCTTCTTCTGTTTGGACTTCTGAGTCGAAGAGCAAAAGTTTCTGATTCTCCTCCTCTGACTCTGACTGCTTTATACCCTGCAAGCCAAGGACACACACACACACACACACACACAGGAGCATGGGTGATGACGTCACTACCTGAACATTCCTCCTCTTTATTTGTATAGCATGAGTTCATAACAGGAGTTTTTCCGTTTCCTCTTCACAAAGAGCAGCTCTTCCGCTCAGCTCAGTCACGTGACTGTTGTTTCGTTCACGGTAAAGACCGAGGACTTACGTTACTGTTGCGTCCCGTTTCAACGCCTCCTTTAGCTCCTCCCACCAAAGTTTCTCCGATTAGGACACCTAGAACTTTGTCCCTCCTGTGGACCGAGGTGATCCTCCTCCGGTCTGACTTAGACCCTCGACCGCTCAGACCCCCTTTTCTTGAGGTCGGCCCTCTTCTTCTTGACGGACTCCCGTCCCCCCCTCCCACCGCAGAAACAGCCTTAGGCCACTTAAGCTCGCCCCCTTCTCTTGTTCTCCGCAGTGATGCCCAAACAGCTTCGTGTTCTGACACTGAAATAAAGACGCGTTGAGTCCGTTCAGGGCGAGGCCTGTTATAGAGGGAGAGGCAGTGCGCATGCTCAGTTTGAAGAAATGAAACTTTCTAAAGAATGTGAGCGTGAGCCCTGATCGACTCTCCAGCTGGTTCTGTGCTCAACTTCATGTCCTGACCTCCATCGACTGAAGGGCCTTTATTTCAAAATAAAAGTCTGACAGTTTTTTATTGTTACATTTAAAATAAGAAAGATTTAAGATGAAGCTGATGTTTTGGTTTATAAAATGTTTTTCACTAAAATGATTCTGAATAAATGAAAGTCTTTGTAATAAGTTTGACTTTGTAAAAAGTTCAAAGAGTTGAATGTTTGAGACGGAGCAAATCTGACTCAAAGACTTTACACCATTAAAAGGACTATCACCCCTCTCTCTCTCTGTCTCTCTCTCTCCCCCCCTCTCTCTCGTCTCTCTCTCTCTCTCTCTCTCTCTCGCCCACTCCTCTCTCTCTCTCTCTCTCTCTCTCTCCCTCTCTCTCTCTCGCCCCCCCCTCTCTCACTCTCTCTCTCTCTCACTCTCTCTCTCTCTCACTCTCTCTCCCTCTCTCTCTCTCGCCCCCCCTCTCTCTCTCTCTCTCTCGCCCCCCCCCCTCTCTCTCTCTCTCTCTCGCCCCCCTCTCTCTCTCTCTCTCTGTCTCTCTCTGTCTCTCTCCTCTCTCACCCCCCCCTCTCTCTCACCCCCCCTCTCTCTCTCTCTCTCTCGCCCCCCCTCTCTCTCTCTCGCTCTCGCCCCACCCCTCTCTCTCTCTCTCTCTCTCGCCCCCCCCTCTCTCTCTCTCTCTCTCGCCCCCCTCTCTCTCTCTCTCACTCTCTCTCTCTCTCTCTCTCGCCCCCCCCTCTCTCTCTCTCTCTCTCTCGCCCCCCTCTCTCTCTCTCTCTCTCTCGCCCCCCTCTCTCTCTCTCTCTCTCTCTCGCCCACCCTCTCTCTGTTTACTGTTTGCTTTTCTCCTAATGGACTAAACTGAGTCACAGTAAAACCCATTAGAAGATCCACAGCCTCCAACCTCCATTACAGACACACACACACACACACACACACACACACTGACTGACACACACACACACTGACTGACACACACACACACACACACACACACACACACTGACTGACACACACACACACACACACACACACACTGACTGACACACACACACACACACACACTGACTGACACACTCACTCACTCACCACACACACACACACTGACTGACACACACACTCACACACACACACACACTCACTCACTCACACACACTCACACACACACA
>NC_136708.1:626803-636803 GCF_947650265.1 Symphodus melops
GGGGGGTTTTTGTGACCTTGTGAGACTTTTTGTTTGTGGTCATGTTGCTCCTCTTCAGGACTCGCCGCGACCTTCAAGGTCGACCTTCAAAGTCTTTGAAGGTCGACGGTGGACGAAGAGAAAAAGCTGGTCTTTGTTTTATCAGTGAAATATAAAACAATGACGAGTTCACAGTTTCAATCACACGTAGCTCCATTAGCAGAGGGGGCGGGGCCTAATTGGAGATGTGACGTGGGGTCCAAGGGACGCCCCTGCGTGAAGGAGGAGCTCAGCTGTAAGAAGGTCAGACACCCGGAGCGAGCTCCGAGTAAAGCTGCTTCTCCTCAGCATGGAAAGCAGCCAGGTCAGGACGCACCATGGGCCGCTCTGATTGGACGTTAGTCCGCCACATCACGGCTGGACCCAGAACATCCTGGAAGGGACGTAGACCTGATGAGGTCTGAGTCCACCTGTAGATCCCAGCAGGAGGAGGATCCTCTCCTCTTACTGCCACATTTCTCAGATCCTGTTAAAAGTAATCTATTACTTTCCAATCCTCTCAGAGGATTATCTGGATAAGATGTCAGAGCCGGAGCCACATCCAAACAGTCTGCTGGCCCGCCTCGGACTTTTCCATTCAGGAGGAGAGCGAGCGGCGAGGATGCTGGGACACGAGCAACGGGACTTTCACATCAACTTAATGTGTGACCTTTGACCTGGATGACACCGGAGACTCTTTCCGTCCTCCTGCTCGACCTTTAAAAGAAGAACGCCGGGCTCGTCTCTGAGACGCTGTGCAGGGTGCGTTTAAGGACGTCACCTCCTCGGTCTGAGGAGGAGGAGCCTGAATGATCTCTGAGTCTTCACCTTCACCCGACCACAAGAGAGCGAGGCGCTCACTGACCTCCTCTGAACCCCACGCCGCTCCGCAGGAACAGGTCAGAGATGACTCAGAGGTCGACGGGGTCAGACTCTGGACCTCTTTGTGCCGTCATGCTTGAACGGGACAGAGACTCCAGAATGAAGTGGACGTTTGTTTTACTGACCTGCTGGTGGCTCCGGCTGCTTTCTGGAGACTCGGCTGCCTCTGATGAACTCTCCGATGTCCGACGCCATGCAGGTGTTCCCTCGCTCTCCCTCGCAGACGCACGCTCAGACGCTTCAGACATGAACTTCCACACAGGCAGAGAAGTCCAGGACGCAAACTGGGACCTTCCAGAGATCCACAAGGACAACTATGAGGACGCCGACTGGCATCCTACGTCCACCCTCAGGGAAACGCACCCCGAGCGTCCACCCGTGATGCGCAGCAGCAACGCTGGAGAACGCCTCAACCAGAGTCTGTCGGAGCAGTGCGGCGAGTACAGCGGCCAGCTGACGTCTAACGGTCAGTGTCGGCTGGTGGCCACGCTGCCTCCCGTGACGGGGGGAGCGTCCCACAAACGCTGCCCGGACATGTTCCGCTGCACGGACGACATCTCTTATTGGCTGCTCGAGAACCAGAACAGAAAAGAACAGCTGGATGAGCTGAGCGAGACCGTGTCAGCGCTGCAGGAGGAGCTGAGGAGCCACCGCCATCGCGTGAAGGCGCTGGAGCTGCAGGTACGGCGCCGCGCCGCGGCGACTCGCTCCTCTTTGTCTTTGTGAGTAGAACGACGAGCTGAGCCGTCTGAAAGGTTACAGACAAGCATACGTCCCAACATCTGGGTACACAGACCAGGGGTCAGAGGTCAGGGGTCGGGGTCAGAGGTCAGGGTCAGAGGTCGGGGGTCGGGGGTCGTACGGTAAATCCTCGGCCTGTGTCGTTGCAGGTGCAGGTGAGTTGTGGGTTTTTAAAGTCCTCCTTCACCTGCCTCGTCTTTCTGCCCTCAGCACGCCAATCACAGCGTGGGCTGCCAGCAAGGTCAGAGGGCGTGAGGGGCAGAAATGTACGCAGTGGTGGACGTGTGCGATCATTAGAAGCAGCCTTTTATTCCCTTCAGTGCGTTTAGATGGCAGCCTGTAATTACCTGCTGCAGAGTCAGCTGGGCCTCAAAGTGGGAGGGGCTTCTCTTTGGCGTTTTACGGTAAGACAACATCGATACAGGCAGCTTTTATCTGGCTGTTTCTCTTTATCTCTCTGTCTTCACACCCACTAAGTCCTCCTTAACCCTGAGCGCTAACAGGATCAGCTGCAAACCTTTCATCCGGGCCGCCCGGCCCACAGAGCTGCTTCCTGGACCGCCGCGTCCCCGGGATGACCTTGGTCTCTAATCCACTTAAACCTGTCGCTGACTTGAGGAGACAGCTTTCTTTTTCTTTTTTTAAAGGAGGACTTCATCAGAGAGCCTCAGTGGTGCAGTCTGAAGGACTCTTTGTAAACTGGGGTCACGAAAGGGGGCGGAGCCTCCTCCAGCTGGTTTCACTCGCAGAGTTCTCAAACTGAATTCTGAGAAATCTGCAAAAACAGTTCTGAACGTAGTCGGCGTTAAAGACTTCTTGTTGAGACGTCTTTACCAACGCTCGACGTCCTCAACGCTCGACGTCCTCAATGCTCGACGTCCTCAACGCTCAATGTCCTCAACGCTCGACGTCCTCAACGCTCGACGTCCTCAACGCTCAATGTCCTCAACGCTCGACGTCCTCAACGCTCGACGTCCTCAACGCTCGACGTCCTCAACGACCTATGTGACCTCAACGCTCGACGTCCTCAACGCTCGACGTCCTCACGCTCGACGTCCTCAATGCTCGACGTCCTCAATGCTCGACGTCCTCAATGCTCGACGTCCTCAATGCTCGACGTCCTCAACGACCTATGTGACCTCAACGCTCGACGTCCTCAACGCTCGACGTCCTCAACGCTCGACGTCCTCAACGCTCGACGTCCTCAACGCTCGACGTCCTCAATGCTCGACGTCCTCAACGCTCAATGTCCTCAACGCTCGACGTCCTCAACGCTCGACGTCCTCAACGCTCGACGTCCTCAACGCTCAATGTCCTCAACGCTCGACGTCCTCAACGCTCGACGTCCTCAACGACCTATGTGACCTCAACGCTCGACGTCCTCAACGCTCGACGTCCTCACGCTCGACGTCCTCAACGCTCAACGTCCTCAACGACCTATGTGACCTCAACACTCGACGTCCTCAACGCTCGACGTCCTCAACGACCTAAGTGTCCTCAACGCTCGACGTCCTCAACGACCTATGTGACCTCAACGCTCGACGTCCTCAATGCTCGACGTCCTCAACGACCTAAGTGTCCTCAACCCTCGACGTCCTCAACGACCTATGTGACCTCAACGCTCGACGTCCTCAATGCTCGACGTCCTCAACGACCTAAGTGTCCTCAACCCTCGACGTCCTCAACGACCTATGTGACCTCAACGCTCGACGTCCTCAACGCTCGAAGTACTCATGCTCGACGTACTCAACGCTCGACGTCCTCAACGCTCGACGTCCTCAACGCTCGACGTCCTCAACGTCCTCAACGTCCTCAACGCTCGACGTCCTCACGCTCGACGTCCTCAACGTCCTCAACGCTCGACGTCCTCATGCTCGACGTCCTCAAGGCTCGACGTCCTCAACGCTCGATGTCCTCATGCTCGACGTCCTCCACGACCTAAGTGACCTCAACGCTCGACGTCCTCAACACTCGACGTCCTTAACGCTCGGCGTCTTCAACGCTCAATGTCCTCAACGCTCAAAGTCCTCAACGCTCAACGTCCTCAACGCTTGACGTCCTCAACGCTCGACGTCCTCAACGCTTGATGTCCTCAACGCTCGACGTCCTCATGCTCGACGTCCTCAACGCTCGACGTCCTCATGCTCGACGTCCTCAACGCTCGACGTCCTCAACGCTCAATGTCCTCAACGCTCGACGTCCTCAACGACCTAAGTGTCCTCAACGCTCAACGTCCTCAACGACCTATGTGACCTCAACACTCGACGTCCTCAACGCTCGACGTCCTCAACGCTCGACGTCCTCATGCTCGACGTCCTCATGCTCGACGTCCTCAACGTCCTCACGCTCGACGTCCTCACGCTCGAGGTCCTCAACGCTCGACGTCCTCATGCGTCCCACGCTGCAGCCCGCTCAAATATCTGCCAACTTTTGTCAACGTTGCGGCCAAAGACAATCAGGTCTGATCTGTGAAATCCTGAAGGCTGAGGGTGAAGGGGGTGTGTCCAAAGAGAGAGTTTGTTCTGCTCTGAAGGTCGAAGAGTAAACATCGAAAGTCTCCTTCTTTCCTTTTTATTTCTCTCAGAGTGAAGAGAACGTGACTTCACCCCCGACTCTTGACCAGCGGCTACACGCCCTGGAGCTGCATCAGGCTAAGACGGACACGCTGCTGCACGTGCACGCCGCGCTGCTGTCTGAGCTGCAGGCTCAGCTCGGTAACCTGTCAGCGAGCGTGCAGCGGATGAGCCTGAACACGGGCTGCAAGATCAACGTCATCAGAACCACGTCGCTGCTCAGCATGAGGGACACGCTGCCACCAGGTAACAAACAGAAAGTGCAGTTCCTCAAATGACCAGTGGAGGCTGACTCCAAAGGCCAGTTGATCCTAGCAGCCTGCAAACCTCTGTGTGTGTGTGTGTGTGTGTGTGTGTGTGTGTGTCCCTCAGAAGGAGCACACCTGTCTCTCTGTCCTTCAGACTGTGCGTCTCTGTATCATAATGGCGTCCGCCGCTCTGGTGTGTACAGTATCGTCTTGTCACCAGGTTCCTCCAGACCGGTCTACTGTGACATGGAGACAGAAGGTGAGACACACACACACACACACACACACACACACACACACACACACACACACACACACACACACACACACACACACACACACACACGAAGCCTGGTAGCTCTCGTGACGTCATGCTTGTTCTTGTCTGTGCGTCAGGTGGCGGCTGGACGGTGCTGCAGCGCCGGCTCGACGGCTCGGTCAGTTTTAACCGGGGCTGGATGGAGTACCGGGAAGGTTTCGGCGAGCCGCGAGGAGAACACTGGCTGGGTAACCAACAGCTCCACCTGCTGTCCAACCAGGGACACTACAGCCTGCGTATCGAGCTGCAGGACTGGAGCAACACCCACAGACACGCCCAGTACCGCACGTTCAGGTAGAGTGACAGGTGAAGACAGAAACACGTCATAATGTGGTTATAAAACATGTTCAGACACGAGCAGGCGAGGAGATCTTTTTAAACGCCACGACGCCATGGTAACATTACGTCATGAACGAAGTCAAATCAGAAGATCAAAAGTAAAGGCGCCAAAATCAAACTCAAGTTCACCTCAAGTTAACCAAGCAGTAACCTCCAGTGCTGAAGTGTAACATCCTGCAGTTCCTGGAGTGTCCACTAGAGGCTGGCTGCAGTTCCTGGAGTGTCCACTAGAGGCTGGCTGCAGTTCCTGGAGTGTCCACTAGAGGCTGGCTGCAGTACCTGGAGTGTCCACTAGAGGCTGGCTGCAGTACCTGGAGTGTCCACTAGAGGCTGGCTGCAGTTCCTGGAGTGTCCACTAGAGGCTGGCTGCAGTACCTGGAGTGTCCACTAGAGGCTGGCTGCAGTTCCTGGAGTGTCCACTAGAGGCTGGCTGCAGTTCCTGGAGTGTCCACTAGAGGCTGGCTGCAGTACCTGGAGTGTCCACTAGAGGC
Source organism: Symphodus melops (assembly GCF_947650265.1). Classification (NCBI taxonomy): domain Eukaryota; kingdom Metazoa; phylum Chordata; class Actinopteri; order Labriformes; family Labridae; genus Symphodus; species Symphodus melops. Next base: position 632,415 of record NC_136708.1, read on the forward strand.
TGGCTGCAGTTCCTGGAGTGTCCACTAGAGGCTGGCTGCAGTACCTGGAGTGTCCACTAGAGGCTGGCTGCAGTACCTGGAGTGTCCACTAGAGGCTGTCTGCAGTACCTGGAGTGTCCACTAGAGGCTGGCTGCAGTTCCTGGAGTGTCCACTAGAGGCTGGCTGCAGTTCCTGGAGTGTCCACTAGAGGCTGGCTGCAGTACCTGGAGTGTCCACTAGAGGCTGGCTGCAGTTCCTGGAGTGTCCACTAGAGGCTGGCTGCAGCAGCACAGGAAGTCACATACACACCCATTCAAACAGCCTGTTTTTACAGCAGACATGAACATGTTTACAGCCTGCTTCAAAAAACCAAATAGGTGTGATTAGCTCATGTCTCCATCCACACACACTGTACGGGGGGAATGTTTTGATGACTCAGCAGTTTTGATTGGATGAAGGATCAGAGTTATTCACAATAAGGCGTGTAGCTGAGCTGATTGACAGGTGGGCGCCGTGTAACGGTTTGTCAGGAGGCTTAAAACCCGCCTCAGCTCTCAGCCTGTCGTTAGCTTGACTCAAAGTTAGCCTGAGACAGCATTTCCAGCACGGAGACCGCCATCCATGGGACTCCAGCGCCCCCTGTAGGGACACACGGGGGACTCCAGCACCCCCTGCAGGGACACACGGGGGACTCCAGCGCCCCCTGCAGGGACACACGGGGGACTCCAGCGCCCCCTGCAGGGACACACAGGGACTCCAGCGCCCCCTGCAGGGACACACAGGGACTCCAGCGCCCCCTGAAGGCACACACGGGGGACTCCAGCGCCCCCTGCAGGGACACACGGGGGACTCCAGCGCCCCCTGCAGGGACACACAGGGACTCCAGCGCCCCCTGCAGGGACACACGGGGGACTCCAGCGCCCCCTGAAGGCACACACGGGGGACTCCAGCGCCCCCTGCAGGGACACACGGGGGACTCCAGCTCCCCCTGCAGGAACACACAGGGGACTCCAGCTCCCCCTGCAGGGACACACGGGGGACTCCAGCGCCCCCTGCAGGAACACACAGGGGACTCCAGCGCCCCCTGCAGGGACACACGGGGGACTCCAGCTCCCCCTACAGGGACACACGGGGGACTCCAGCGCCCCCTGCAGGAACACACTGGGACCGTCATCCATGGGACGCTCGCTGTGAAGGATGTGCGAGCGTGGAGTTCAGGAAGTATCAAACATCGTGCACGAGTGAGAAAACACATTCAGAATTTAAGAGAGTTTCTAAGAAGACGTGTTCGTCTGTTTTCTCGTCTCACCCTGCAGGGTCGACGACGAGGAGAACCATTACCGCCTCCACGTGTCCGGGTTCAACGGTACGGCGAAGGACTCATTCGGGTGGTACCATGACCAGCAGATCTTCAGCACGCCAGACACGGGAAACCTCTGCGCCGAGATCAGCCACGCGGGCTGGTGGTACCATCAGTGTTTCTACGCCAACCTCAATGGAGTCTACTATGAGGTAGGACAGAGCGCCATGCAGCACGTGGAAGGACGGAACATTAAGATTAACCCTCTTCTTGTCCACCAGGGGGGGCACTACTCTCTGAAAGCTCAGAACCTGCTCGGACCGGACGGCATGGTGTGGTTCTCCTGGACAGAATCAGACTTTTACTCTCTGAAGGCGGTCACCATGATGATTCGACCCAGCAACTTCAGACCCGGCCTGTCGCCGTAGTGACGGAGCGTTTATCACCATGGCAACATGAGCAATGACGTTTCTAAGGACTGTGGTGAACAGTCCTTACTGAATCTGCTGCTCTGAGTGACCTCTGACCTCTGCTCTGAGGAGAAATCACGCTCACGTACATCGAGCCGTCGGGAACACGATGCTGATTGGACGGTGAAGATGCAAAGGTTGAACAGGGACCAATAAACATTCATTGATTAAGATCTTCTGTTCTGTGATGAAACTTTAAATCACAACATGAAACAGTTTCTAAAGTACAAAATCTGTCTTTTCTTTAAAGTTATTGATCCTGCAGGTCATTCTGTCTGACCTCACTGATGTTGTTCTTCTGTAAGGTGACCTTGACAGGCGCCTGTAAATTAAATGTGTTATTATTAAAAATCATAGCGAACACATCCTGGACTCTGCAGACATCCTCGGGCACGTCTGATTGGTTGAAAGCAGCGTCTGCTGAGAGGAATCATGACGGGACACGTTTGACTCACAAACAGATTTATTGGATCAGTAAAGACAGAAAGCTCCTTTACACGCCGATTCAGAGGTCAGAGACGGGAGGGGGCGGGGTTTATGTGGGACGCTCCCGGGGTCGGGTGACAAACTGCCACCACAGAGGGGGGAGGTCGCCCTCCTTGCGGGCTGGAGGGAGGGCTTCGGTCTTGATGCCTTCAGGTCCAGTCTCAGCCTGCAGCTGGGTCACCTGCAGACAGGAAGCAGAAACACGTCTGATTGGATCCTAACAAAGAGCCTCGGCTGAACGCCGTCACCACCTTCCTCTTTATTTTGTGACAGGACGTGGAACTCACGAGCACGCCGCGCGTCTGTGCTACAGGAAACCATGGCGACTGAAACACGAGCTGATCATGGTGAGGTTGGAGCAGAGTTCTAACCCTAACCCTACGATACCAGCGGACCAATCACAGCGCTCGCTGTCTGCGTAGGGACAGCGCTATGGCGTGGCTCTGCTCTCACTGCGAGCGGCGTACCAACTAAATATCACGCAGCCTCCGCTCCGCACATACACAGGAAGTCAGACACCGATATTTTCAGAATAAAACACCCTGTTTACGTTCTACACGTCGGATCATCTCGCTCTGTGGCGAGCGGATCTGTCTAATTACTGGCCTCCAGCCGACCCGCCGTGCTGCAGAGGACGCCGACAGACGATGGTGCAAGGAGCCGTCACGCTCACGGGTCGGGTGACGCCACACTCGTTCATGACGGCACAAACACGTCGGCGTTCCAGAAGAAGACGGCTGACGTCTCAGTGACACTCTCTGAAGTTCGAACACGCCACGTGACCACGCCGCGTTCCGTGTGACCACGCCGGGAGCGCTCACCTCCTTGTCCCAGCTCTGCGCCCTCAGCTTCTTCCACTGCTCTCTCTTGGAGAAGTAATCCGGATACATGGCCTTCTCCGAGGGGTGCCAGTGGTCCAGCAGCCACTCAGGAGTCTGAAAGGAGACACAGAGCACTCGTGACCTTTGACCTGCTGTACGACCTTCCTGTAAGCAGCACACACACGTCTACGTTCAGGGTCACCTTGTAGCACTCGTATCTCTCGTAGGACGTCCCTCCGGGGGAGTCGGGGAAGATGTAGGGCTGCGGATGCTGCTTGGCCCAGAACTCCTCCTCTCCCGCCTTCAGCATGGCGGTGGCCTTCACCATGTCCTTCTCATTCTTGTTCTCGTCGAAGCGAACCCGCAGCATGCAGGCGTAGAAACGATATTTATCTCTGTGAAAAAAACACATTTAGAAATGTGGGACATGAAGGATGCTGTGAGCGCGAGAAGGAGCAGCGTGAGAGTCTGAAGGTGTCAACACCACCTCGTACTTTACATCTTTATATCGTTTCATTTATTGCTTCAGTTTCAAAGAGTCCACCATGTTTGAGTTTGATCGTGTTTTAAAGAGTCATGATAAAAGACTCAGAGGTGTCCATGTTTGAAATCAGAGGAACCATTTAGTCTTCATATTGTGAGACGACATGACAAGAAGAAGACAAACCAACATGAGTCACAATAATAATAATAATAATAATAATAATAATAATAAGAGCTCAAACATGACCGTCAGACACCAGCAGCTCAACGACATCTGATTCATCACCTGTGACGTCACCCAACAAGGTTCCTATCAAAGTATAAATATAATAAATATACTTAGTGTTTAAAAAGCAATGTGTTGTTTATTGTCTGTACGCTAGGTGGCGCCCTGTCAGAGGAGCAGAACACTTTAAAGTTTCATTATTTAATAATATATCATGTTTGAACTGATTATTTATTAAATAAATGATATTTAAACGGATTATTTATTAAATAAATGATATTTAAACGGATTATTAAAGAAATGATATTTAAACTGATTCTTTATTGAAGAAATGATATTTAAACGGATTATTTATTAAATAAATGATATTTAAACGGATTATTTATTAAATAAATGATATTTAAACGGATTATTTATTAAATAAATGATATTTAAACGGATTATTTATTAAAGAAATGATATTTAAACGGATTATTTCATGTCGAGTCTGAAGGACCGGTTAGCATAAATTAGCAGTTAGCTGTTGTTAGCCTTGCGGTGATAAATGACGTGAGTGACGTCACTGCGGGTCGTTGTTTTTCGCTTTTCAAAGCAGGTACCGAAGACGCACGCGGGCTCTCACC